>NW_026576342.1:0-90000 GCF_028641065.1 Leucoraja erinaceus
CTCTGACCAATCAGAGTGCTGGCCGGCAGCGATAGCCCGACCACCGCTGTCAGGCATCCGGGGCGACCAATCACCGCGGCGAAGAGCGGCCGGTGTCATGTCCTCGTAGTGACGGACACAATCTTCGACCAATAGGAGCGTGGTCCTGCCCATCCTTTGACGAATTCCTGTGTGACGCAACATCGATGCCAACCAATCACCACGGTTGAAAGGGAAATATCCCGCCCCTCGCCCTGATTGACGGGGCGCTGACCAATCCTCGCACAGGGGGCCGGGACTGCGGGGTGTCCTGTTGCCCCTGGCAACCAAAGATCTTAGCTGGCAACCGGCTGAGTTGAGTCTGGTTTCATTGAGGTTAAGTTCGTGTAGTTTAGTTTGTCTCGTTTAGTATTAGTTTGTGTTCAGTTCAGTTTAATTGGGATTAAATTATGGAATTGAATGGAATATTTTATAGTCTCATGTGACAAGTCACAGTGAAATTCTTCGCTTGCGTTACCCGACGTTTGCCAACAGTCACCACATCAAGGGCGCTGACACAGTTACAAAGTTACCCCGCTGCCTCCCCCTTTGTTCTTCTCCTGCCCCCACCTCACCCCTCACAGTGGTTCCCGCTTCCTCACCGAGGCTTCACAGCTGCCGCCAAGAAGAGGTCCCTCCGCCGAGGCTCCACCGCCAAGGCTCCATCGCCGAGGCTCCACCGCCACCAAGAGGCTCCACCGCCACCAAGAAGCTCCACCACCGAGGCTCCTCCGCCGAGGCTCCACAGCCACCAAGGGGCCCCACCGCCACCAATAGGCTCCACCGCCACCAAGAGGCCCCACCGCCACCAAGAGGTCCCTCCGCCACCAAGGGGCCCCACCGCCACCAAGAGGCCCCACCGCCACCAAGAGGTCCCTCCGCCAAGGCACCACTGCCGAGGCTCCACCGCCACCAAGAGGCCCCACCGCCACTAAGAGGCTCCACTGCCGAGGCTCCACCGCCACCAAGAGGCCCCACCGCCACTAAGAGGCTCCACTGCCGAGGCTCCACCGCCACCAAGAGGCCCACTGCTGCCACCGCCGAGGCTCCACCACCGCAACCAGGGCCACAAAGCCAAGGCCAAGTTTCAGCGCCGAGGTTTAGTTGTGTTCAATTTAATTTAGTTTAATCATATTAAGTTTAGCTTAGTTTAGTTTGGTTTTAGTTTGAGTTATTTGAGGGGAGAGGGTGGGGGGAGAGAGAACGGGATCGAGGACAGAGGGAGGGAAGGAGATGGAAGTCAGAGGGAGGGAGAATGGGGTGGAGGGAGGGATGGTGAGGGAGACAGAGAAAAAGAAGGAAGGGAAAGACTGAGGGAGGAAAACAGTGAGGCGGGGAAAGAGGGAGGGGAAGAGAAAGGGAAAGAGGGGAAGCGAGAAAAGAGATACTAACTGAGATTTCTACCCCTTTCCCCCCCCCCCCCCCCCCCTTCCCCAGTGAGGGATGTCAGAGACGGAGACTGATGCGGAGAGGGAGGCGGGATCTCCGATTGAAGATGAAGTGCAGGAGGAAGAGGATGAAGAAAAAGAGGAACAGGTACTCCCGCTCTCCCTCTCTCTCCCCCTCTCTCCTCTTCCCTCTCCCCTCCCCCCTTTTCTCCCTCTCCTCCCCTCTCTGTCCTCCCCCCATTTCTCCCCTCCTTCCCCCTCTCACTCCTCCCCCCACTCTCTCCCCCCCCCTCTCCCCCCTCCCTTCCCCCTCTCCTCCTCTCCCCAAACTCTCTCTCCCCTCTCCCCCTCCTCCCTCTCCCCCCTCTTCTCCCCCTTGTCCCCCTCCTCCCTCCTCCCCCTCCTCCCTCCCCCTCTTCCCCCCACCGTCCCTCTCCTCTCCCCCCTCTCCTCTCCCCCCTTCCCATCCCCCTCTCTCCCCGTCCCCCCCTCTCTCCCCCACCCCCTCTTCCCCCCCACCGCCCCTCTCCTCTCCCCCCTCCCCCCCCTCCCCCCCCTCCCCTCCCCATCCCCCCTCTCTCACCCCCCCCCTCCCCCTCTCCCCCCCTCCCCCTCAAGCCAGCATCGCCATTCAATGTGATCATGGCTGATCATCCACAATCAGTACCCCGTTCCTGCCTTCTCCCCCTAACCCCAGATTCCGCTATCTTCAAGAGCCCTCTCTGGCTCTCCCTTGAAAGTTTCAGACTCACAGACTCAAAACTCTCTGTGTGAAAAAGTGTTTACCCATCTCCGTTCTAAATGGCTTACCCCTTTTTCTAAAACTGTGGCCCCTGGTTCTGGACTCCCCCAACATCGGGAACATGTTTCTTGCCTCCAGCGTGTCCAAACCCTTAATAATCATCTGTCTCATTAAGTATCCCTCTCATCCTCCTAAATTCCAGAATATTTAAGCCTAGCCGCTCCATTCTCTCAGCATATGACAGTCCCGCCATCCCGGGAATTAACCTTGCGAACCTACGCTGCACTCCCTCAATAGCAGGAATGTCCTTCCTCAAATTTGGAGACCAAAACTGCACACAATACTCCTGGTGTGGTGTCACTGGGGCCCTGCAACAGCACAAGGACCTCTTTGCTCTTATACTCAACTCATCTTGTTATGAAGGCCAACATGCCAATCACTTTCTTCACTGCCTGCTGTACCTGCATGCTTACTTGCATTGACTGGTGACGACAGAAACTGTACCACAGTGACTGACTGAAGTAGCCAATTCTGCAACCATCGACCGTCAACTGTCACTGACCGACCGGAAAGACGTGATATGGAAGATGGCCGGACACGAGGAAGATTGACTGGTGAATAAGGACCCCCAGTCCCATTGGACTTCCCATTTTCCCAACTTGATACCATTTAGATAATAATCTTCCTTGCTGTTTTTGCTACCAAAGTGGTAACCCCCCTCCCTCCCCCCCCCCCCGTCCCCCACTCTCCATCTCCCTCTCCTCCCCCTCTCTCTCTCCTCCCTCCCCCCTCCCTATCTCTCCCTCTCCCCTCTTCACCCTCTCACCCCTCTCTCCCTCTCCGTCCCTCTCTCCCCCCCCCCCCTCCCGCCCCTCTCCTTATCACCCTTCCCACCCCTTCCACACCCCACCTCTCCCTCCTCTCCCATCAGGCTCCCATCTTAACCTCCTCTCTCCTTCACTCTCTCCGTTTAGCCTGAACCGAAGCCTCTAACGACAGAAATCCTGGCGGAGTCGTTATCCCTTCTGTGCAAAACTGGAAACTCTCTGTCTCACGCCTACGTCCGCGTCGATCTGCGCGATCGGTGTGTGCTCGCCGGAGAGGAGGGAGAGCCGCACTGGAGGGGAGAGAGGGGAAGGGAGTGGGAGAGGGAGGGAGAGGGAGGGAGTGGGAGGAGGCAGTGGGAGGGGGGGGAGGAGGGAGAACAATGGGTGGATGAGGTTTCAGTTCTGGACCCTTCAGACTGAAAGTATAGTTTATGGTGGACAAAAAAGCTGGAGAAACTCAGCGCTTTGTCACTGGCTGAGGTTCTCCAACTTTTTGGTCCACCTTTGATTTTTCTAGCATCTACAGTTCTTTCTTAAACATTAGTTTAGTTTATTGCCACGTGTGCCGAGGTACAGTGAAAATATTTTTGTCGCCTGCTAACCAGTCAGCGGATGTTTAGCACGATTACATGATTACAATCAAACTAAAGCTGGACTCAAACTAATACTTAACTGAACTAACTGAGGGCTGGCACAGTGGCGCAGCGGAAGGGTTGAGACCAGAGACGCGGGTTTAATCCTGACGCTTACTGGGTGTTTGTGTGTTCTCAGATTCAGATTAAATCTTTATTGTCATTGTGCAGTGTACAGTACATAGACAACGAAATGCAGTTCGCATCTCATCCAGAAGAGCGAACATAGAATAATGGAACAGTAAATATATATATATATGTACAAACAGTAGTAGTAGTGCAATTTTTCTGGGGGAAGGAGTGTCGGGGGGGTGACTTTCACCATGGTGATTTATAGTGTAACAGCCGTAGGGAAGCAGCTGTTCCTGAACCTGCTGGTCCGACAACGGAGAGACCTGTAGCGCCTCCCGGATGGGAGGAGGGTAAACAGTCTGTGGCTGGGGTGAGAGCAGTCCTTGACGATGCCCTTCGCAGACATCGCTTGCTTTGGACAGACTCAATGGAGTAACAACTCCCCATGACCGCGTGGGTTGTCCCCAGGTGCTCCGGTTTCCTCCCAACATCCAAAGACGTGCAGGTTTGTAGTTTCAGTGGCTTTGGTAAAGATTGTAAATGGTTCCCATGTGTGTGTAGAATTGAGTTGGTGTGCGGGGATCGCTGGTTGGCACGAACATGGTGGGCCGAAGGGCCTGTATCCGCACTGTATCTCTAAAACCCAACCTAAAACTAAACAGGACTAAAACTCAGCTCAACTAAACTAAAGATAGGCACAAAGTGAGAAAAAACCTTTTCTCCCAGAGAGTTGTGAATTTGTGGAATTCCCTGCCACAGAGGGCAGTGGAGGCCAAGTCACTTGATGGATTTAAGAGAGAGTTAGATAGAGCTCTAGGGGGCTAGTGGGGTCAAGGGATATGGGGAGAAGGCAGGCACGGGTTATTGATAGGGGACGATCAGTCATGATCACAATGAATGGTGGTGCTGGCTCGAAGGGCCGAATGGCCTCCTCCTGCACCTATTTTCTATGTGTCTATGTTTCTAAAGTTGGAATAATTCAGCATCTCTGGAGAACACGGATAGGTGACATTTCGGGTCAGGATCCTTCTTCAGACTGAAAGTAATGGTGGGCGGGGGTAAGAACCAAAAGTAAACTAAATCTGTCTCTCTCTCTCTCTCTCTCTCTCCCTCTTCCCGTCTGTCTCTCTCTGCCTCCCCCTCTGCCCCCTGTCCCCCACCCCCCCCCTTCCCTCTGTCACCCACCTCCATCCCCCCTGCTGCCCCCCCCCTCTGCCTCGTTCCTGCCTTTCTCTCTCCCCCCTTACCTCCACCCCTCTCCCCCTCCCCCTCCATTCCCCCCCCCACTCTCCCCCCCTCCCCCCCCACCCACTCTCCCCCCCACTCTCCCCCACTACCCACCTTCCCCCCCTACTGCCCCTCCACCTCCCCCCCCCCCCCCCCCCCCCCCCCCCTCTCCCCCACACACAGTGAACTAACTGACATCAACGCTCTGCGTCCATTTGTCCACCTGCGTTACGTGGATATCTCTGGGAACATGATCCAGGATATCTCTCCGTTGGCCAACCTGAGCCAGCTGCTGTGGGTGTCTGCAGAAGGGAACAACCTCTCCAGCGCCCAAGTGGAGGAGCTGCCCTTCCTTCAGGTGGCCAACTTCGCCCGCAACTCTATCCGGGACACGGAGGGAATCTTCCACCCACTGCTGGAGACTATCAATCTGAACCGTGAGGCCCCGTCATACTCCCCACCCTCCCTCCCCATCACCTTCCTCTCCTCCATCCCTCCCCATCACCTTCCTCTCCTCCATCCCTCCTTCCCTCCCTCCGTGTGATCCTTCATCCCTCGATTCCTCTCTTCCTCACTCCATCAAACCCCCCCTCTCCTCTCTCCATGCTCCCCGTCCCATCCCCGTGAGTGTGAGAGACTGGATGGTGCAGAGTGCATGTGTGCACTCACTCTGAGTGCACTTCACTCTGTGCATGTGTGCATGCATATGCGCATTTTGTTTGTGCAGTGTGTGTGCATGCATGCGCACATGTTTGTTTATGCAGTATGTGTGTGTGTGTGTATGCATGTATGCGCACATAATTGTTTGTGTCATGTGTGTGTGCATGCGCATGTGTGTGCATGTATGCGCACATATTTGTTTGTGCGGTGTGTGTCTGCATGCGCACATGTTTGTTTGTGCCCTGTGTGTGTGCATGTATGCGCACATATTTGTTTGTGCAGTGTGTGTGGATGCATGTGCACATGTTTGTGCAGTGTGTGTGCATGCATGTGCACGTTTGTTTGTGCAGTGTGTGTGTGCACGAGTGTGTCGTCTTCTTGCGTATGGCGTGCACAGCCTAAAGCTGTAGGACAACTTGTTCTATTTGATCTTATTGATTGTGCACACCAGATTGATTGCATTTGTCGAAACAGACCACGTGAAGGTTACAATCTCCCACCCCCACAAGTGTGTGAATAAGTGTGCGTGTGAGTGCACGTTTGTATGGGTGTGCATGTGTGTGTGCAATGCATGCGTGTGCATTGCTTGCATGCACGTCCGCGTGCATGCATTTCCTGTGTGTACGTTGGCGTGCGTGCGAGTGTGCGCATGTGTGAGCGGGATGTCCATCCGTGTTTGCGTGTGCTTGCATGCCCACATACGCGTATGTACATGGCTGTTTGTGTGTGCATGTGTGCACATGCATGCAAGTTTGCATTTTGTGTGTGTGCGTTGTGTGTGAGTGAGCTTACGTGTGGGTGTGTGTGCAAGTGTTTGTGCGTATGCATGCTGCTATGCGTGCATGTGTCACGTTTGTGCATGCATGTGTGTTACGTGTGTCATGGATGCATGCATCAGTGTTTGTCCATGTCCGTCGTGTTCTGTGTCCGGCGCTGTGCAGGTGCATGCATCCATGTTTGTGCGTGCGCATGCATGTGTGTGTATGTGCATGCCTGCGAGTGTACTCAGGTGTGTGTGTGCATGCACATGAATGTGTGTGCATGTGCTTGTGAGTGTGGTCTAGTGTGCGCGCATATACGTATTTGTGTGCGCATGCCTATGTGTGCTAAGGGTACATGCGTGTGTGCATGGGGTGCGCATCCATGTTTGTACATGCGCATGCATGCGTCCGTTTCTGCATGCATATGCCTGCCCGTGCATTTGGGTGTGCCGTGCGTTCGCATGTTTGTGCACACCTGTGTGTGTGTGCATGTGTGCGTGCATGCATACATATGCGTGTAAGTGCACAAATGTATGTGCGTGTGTGTACCTGCAGGTGCATGTTTGTATGTATGTGCATTGCATGCGTGTGCTTGCATGTGTGCATGAGTGTCCGTGCCCGTCTTTGTGCGTGTGCATGCATCCGTGTTTGTGCATGTGCACGCATGCGTGATTGAGTGTGCGTGTCTGTTAGTGTACTCGGGTGTGTGGGCATGCATGAGAATGTGTGTGCTTGAGTGCATGTGTTTGTGTGTGTGCTAGTGTGTGGACACACGTGTATTTGTGTGCGCATGTCCATTGCATATGTGTGCGCCTGTGTGCATCTGCACGTGTGCGAGCCGGTGCATGCTTGTGTGCGCTTGCATTGTGTGCCTGTGCATGCATGCCTGCATGTGTGTGTTCGGTGTGCGGCCATGTTTGGGCATGCGTATGCTTGCATGTTTGTGTGTGTATGCGACTGCTCAAGTGTGTGTGCTCGTGTGTACGTGCAAGTGAATATGTGTGCTTGTCTGCATGCATGTGCAGTGTGCTTGTGCATGTGTGCATGCCTGTGTGTGCACGTGTGTGTGTGTGTCTGAGCATGCATGTGTGCCTGCTTGTGTTTGCAATCATGTGGACGTGTGCTTGTGTGTGACTTTCTCTTCCCTCTAACTGGCGTTTGACCATTTCCTTCCCCCTTCCCCCCCCCCCCCCCCCCCCCCCCCCCCCCCCCCCCACACACACAGATAATCAGATTCATGAGGTTACTGGATTGGATCCCATCAAGCTGTCCCGCCTCCACACGCTGGAACTGCGAGGCAACCTGTTAGAATCCACTCGTGGGATTATCTTGCCAAACCTGCACCACTTGTACCTGGTGAGTTGGGAGACTGTAGTCACGGAGTGTTACAGGCCCTTCAGCCCAACTTGCGCACATCGGCCAGCTACACTAGTCCCACCTGCCTGCCCTCAACCCTCCAAACTTGTCCTTCCATGTACCTGTCTAACTGTTTCTTAAACGTTGGGATAGTCCCAGCCTCAGCGACCTCTTCTGGCAGCTCGTTCCATTCATCCACTATCCTTTATGTGAAAAAGTTATGTCAGTTTCCTATTAAATCTTTTCCCCTTCACCTTAAACCTATGTCCTCTGGTCCTCGATTCATCCACACTGGGCAAGAGACTCTGTGCATCTACCTGATCTGTGGCTCCCGGGGATGTTGGTCTGTGAGTGTGGAGCTCCCTGGAAGTGGACACACGCACGCTCTGCTCCCCTTCATCAGTCGGGGCAGTGAGTACAAGAGTCCTAGAGTCATCCAGCACGGAAACAGGCCCTTCAGCCCGACTTGCCCACGCCCACCATCACACCCGCCTTCCATCCTGACCACGGCTGCTGTCTGTACGGAGTTTGCACGTCCTCCCCGTGTCCGGCGTGGTTTTTCTCCGGGCGCTCAGGTTTCCTCCCGCACTGCACAAAGACGTGCAGGTTTGTAGGTTAATTGGCTTGGTGTAAATGTAAATTGTCCCCAGTGTGTGTAGGACAGTGTTAGTGTGCGGGGCGATCACTGGTCAGCAGGGACTGGGTGGGCCGAAGGGCCTGTTTCTGCACTGTGTCTCTGAAGCTAAACTCAACTAAACTAAAGGAACACAAAAAAGCTGGAGAAACTCAGTGGGTGCAGCAGCATCTATGGAGCTAAGGAAATAGGCAACGTTTCGGGCCGAAACCCTTCTTCAGACTGATCGGGGGTGGGGGGGCGGGGAGAAGAAAGGAAAAAGGAGGAGGAGCCTGAAGGCTGAGAGATGGGAGGAGACAGCAGGGGGACTGAGGAAGGGGAGCATACAGCAAGGGCTAACAAAATTGGGAGAATTCAATGTTCATGCCCGCAGGATGCAGACTCCCCAAGCGGAATATGAGGCGCTGTTCCTCCAATTTCGCTGTGGCCATGGAGGAGACCCAGGACAGAGAGGTCGGATATGGAGTGGGAGGGGGAGTTGAAGTGTTGAGCCACCGGGAGGTCAGGTTGGTTATTGCGGACCGAGCGGAGGTGTTCGGCGAAACGATCGCCCAACCTCCGCTTGGTCTCACCGATATAGATCTGCTGACATCTAGAACAGCGGATGCAGTAGATGAGGTTGGAGGAGATGCAGGTAAACCTCTGTCGCACCTGGAACGACTGCTTGGGTCCTTGAATGGTGTCGAGGGGGAGGTAAAGGGACAAGTGTTGCATTTCTAGCGGTTGCAACGGAAAGTGCCCGGGGAGGGAGTGGTACGGGAGGGAAGGGAAGAATTGACAAGGTCTTTGTGGAAGGCAGATATGGGGGGAGATGGGAAGATGTGGCGAGTGGTGTGGTCACGTTGGAGGTGGCGAAACTGACGGAGGATTACTTGTTGTATGTGACGACTGGTGGGGTGAAAGGTGAGGACTATGGGGACTCTGCCCTTGTCGGTGGGGGGATGGGGAGATAGAGCAGTGTTGCGGGGTATGGAAGAGACCCTGGTGCGAGCCTCATCTATGGTGGAGGAGGGGAACCCCCGTTCCCTGAAGAATGAGGACATTTGAGATGCCCTGGTGTGGAACGCCTCATCCTGCGGCGTAGACGGAGGAATTGGGAGTAGGGGATGGAGTACTTACAGGAAGCAGGGTGGGAAGAAGTGTAGTCCAGATAGCCATGGGAGTCAGTAGGTTTATAGTGGATGACGGTCAGAAGTCTATCACCTGTAATGATAGGAACAAAAAGCTGGAGTAACTCAGCGGGTCAGGCAGCATCTCTGGAGAACATAGACAGGTGGCATGTCAGGTTGGGACCCTTCTTCAGACTGACAGTAGCGGTTTAGTTAAACAAAACTGAACGAAACTAAACTTCTGTCTCCACAGGCGGCCAACACCATCAGCCGATTGGAAGACTTAGACACCCTCACGAGTCTCCAGACTCTTCACTTGCGAGAAAATCACATCGAAACCCTACGGGGCTTCAGCCCAACAATGGTGGCTCTGCAGTATATCAACCTCAGGTACGGGGGAGAGGATGAGAGGGAGGGGGAGAGAGAGGGAGGAGGGGGGGAAAGAGAGAAAGGGGAGGAGGAGAGAGGCGAAGGGGGTGAGACGGGGGGGGGGGGGAGAAGGAGAGGTGGGAGAGTGCGGGAGGGGGGAAAAGGGGAGGGAGAGTGATTTCCTTTGTATAGTTGAATAACTAGACATTCCCGCCACAACGCCCTCCTGACAACCTTTCCCCTGTGTCTCCCCTACTCATTCCCCCCCCCTCTCTCACCCCTCTCTCTCTTCCCCATCCTCTCTCCCTCCCTCTCTCTCCCCTTCTCCTCTCTCTCCCTCTCCCTCTCTCTCCCACCCTCTCTTTCTCCCTCATCTCTATTCCCCCTCTCCCTGTTCCTCTTTCTCCCTCCCTCGCTCCCTCTTCCCCTTTTCCCTGTCCCTCCCTCTCCCTCTCATTCTCCCTCTACCTCCGTCTCCCCCCCCTCTCCCTCCGTCTCCCCCCCTCTCCCTCCATCTCCCCCCCTCCCTCCATCTCTCCCTCTCTCTCCCTCCGTCTCCCCTCCTCTCTCTCTCTCTCTCTCCCCGCCCCTCTCTCTCTGTCTCCCTCCCTCTCTCTCTCTCTCTCTCTCTCTCTCCCTCACAACCCCCTCTATCTCTATCTCTCCCAGGAGTAACCTAATTGTCGAAATCAGTGAATTGAAACACCTCGAATGTGTGCCTAATCTTCGAGCGTTAGTCCTTGCAGGTGAGAAAGAGAGGGGAAGAGAGAGATGGAGGGGTGGAGGGAGAGAAGTAGAGAGAGGGAGAGGGGGGGGAGAGTGTTTATTTCACTTGAAGGTGGTTTAGTGCAGTGTGGTTTATTTTCCTTTGGTTTACTTTAACATAGAAACATAGAAAATATGTGCAGGAGGAGGCCATTCGGCCCTTCGAGCCAGCACCGCCATTCATTGTCATCATGGCTGATTGTCCCCTATCAATAACCCGTGCCTGCCTTCTCCCCATATCCCTTGACTCCACTAGCCCCTAGAGCTCTATCTAACTCTCTCTTAAATCCATCCAGTGACTTGGCCTCCACTGCCCTCTGTGGCAGGGAATTCCATAAATTCACAACTCTCTCTGGGTGAAAATGTTTTTTTCTCACCTCAGTCTTAAATGGCCTCCCCTTTATTCTAAGACTGTGGCCCCTGGTTCTGGACTCGCCCAACACTGGGAACATTTTTCCTGCATCTAGCATGTCCAGTCCTTTTATAATTTTACATGTTTCTATAAGACCCCATCCCCTCATCCTTCTAAACTCCAGTGAATACAAGCCTAGTCTTTTCAATCTTTCCTCATATGACAGTCCCGCCATCCCAGGGATCAATCTCGTGAACCTACGCTGCACTGCCTCAATCACAAGGATGTCCTTCCTCAAATTAGGAGACTAAAACTGTACACAATACTTTAGTGTAACAGTTTAGTTTAGTTTTGTGCACTTTAGCTTCTTGGTTTAGTTTCCTTTATTATTGATTAGTTTACATGAATGTAGTTTGTTTGACATTTATATAGTTGAGTTATTGTGAATGTAAAGTAGTCTAGTTCACTACAGTTTAGTGTCTTTCATTTACTTTCATATTGTTTCCTGTAGTTGAGTGCAGTTTAGTTTCGTGTATAGTTTGACACAGTACACTGTAGTTTAGTTGATATAGTGAACTGTTGTATGTAGTTTTGTTTATTTGAGCTTAGTTGAGTTCACTGTAGTTTCTTTCTTGTAGTTTAGTGCCGTTTGATTCTGTCTAATTTGATTTAGTTGAGATTTATTGTGTACAGTTTTGGTCCCCCAATTTTAGGAAGGACATCCTTGTGATTGAGGCAGTGCAGCGTAGGTTCACGAGATTGATCCCTGGGATGGCGGGACTGTCGTATGAGGAAAGATTGAAAAGACTAGGCTTGTATTCACTGGGGTTTAGAAGGATGAGGGGGCTCTTATAGAAACATATACAATTATAAAAGGACTGGACAAGCTAGATGCAGGAAAAATGTTCCCAATGTTGGGCGAGTCCAGAACCAGGGGCCACGCAGCCGCGTTGAGGCCGTATGCAGCGTCTTGATGGCCTACGCCTAGCGTGTGGCGTTGCGCGATGACATCACCGCCCGACGCCATGCGACGTCCAAATTCAGTCGGCCCGCCTCCTGCCCAGCTGATTGGTGAGTATGATGTCGGGACCAGCCCCGCACAACTCCATATGCCTCCGTGGTTCGACTTTGGACCGGCCCCGCGAGGCCGTATGCCTCAAGCCACCAAGTTTGGTCACGCTAGACGCATGCAGTCGCATGCTGGCGGGACAGGCCCTTAACTCAATGGGTCAGGCAGCATCCCTGGAGAGAAGGAAAGCTAGTATAGGTTTATGTAGTTTGGTTTACTTTTATCTAGTTTAGTTTAGCGTGCTGTTTAGTTTAGCGCAGTTTACTTTATAGTGTCATGTAGTTTATATTGGGTCCAATGAGGCCGCAAAGACCATCAATCACCTTATCAACTAGTTCAACGTTATCCCACTTTCTCATACACTCCCCTCTCCCTCCCCCCCTCCTCCCTCTCTCCCCCCTCTCCCTCTCTCTCCCTCTCTTCCCCCCCCCCCTCTCCTCTCTCCCCCTCTCTCTCCCCCCCTCTCTCTCCCCCTCTCTCTCCCCCTCCCCCCTCTCTCCCCCTCTCTCCCCCCTCTCTTCCCAGCTCTCCCCTCTCTCTCCCCCCCTCTCTCTCCCCCCCCCTCCCCTCTCTCTCCCCCCCTCTCTCCCTCCCTCTCTCTCCCTCCCTCTCTCTCCCCCCCCCCTCTCTCTCCCCCCCTCTCCCCCCCCTCTCCCCCCCTCCCCCCCCCTCCCCCCCTCTCCCCCCCTCTCTCTCCCTCTCTCTATTCCCCTCTCTCCCCCCCTCTCTCCCCCTCCCTCTCCCCCCCTCCCCCCCTCTCTCCCCCCTCTCTCCTCCCCCCTCTCTCCTCTCCCCCCCCCTCCCCCTCCCTCTCCCCTCCCCCCCCCTCTCTCCCCCTCTCTCTCCCCCTCTCTCCCCCCCTCTCCTCCCCCTCTCTCCCCCTCTCTCTCCCCCCCCTCTCTCTCCCCCCCTCTCTCTCCCCCCTCTCTCTCCCCTCTCTCTCCCTCTCTCCCCCTCTCCCCCTCTCTCTCTCCCCCCCTCTCTCCCCCTCTCTCTCCCCTCCCCTCTCTCCTCCCCTCCCTCTCTCTCCCCCCTCTCTCTCTCCCCCTCTCTCCCCCCCTCTCTCTCTCTCTCTCCCCCTCTCCCCCTCTCTCTCTCCCCCCCTCTCTCTCTCCCCCTCTCTCTCCCCCCTCTCTCCCTCTCTCTCTCCCTCTCCCTCTCCCTCTCCCCCCCCCCCTCTCCCTCCCCCTCTCTCCCCCCCCCTCCCCCCCCCTCTCCCCCCCTCTCCCCTCTCCCCCCCCCTCCCTCTCTCCCCCCCCCCTCTCCCCCCCTCTCTCTCCCCCCCCCTCTCCCCCTCCCCCCTCTCTCCCCCCTCTCTCTCCCCCCTCTCTCCCCCCCCTCCCCCTCTCTCCCCCTCTCCCTCTCTCCCCCCCCCCTCCCTCTCTCTCCCCATCCCCCCTCATTGCCCCTCCCTCTCCTTCCCCCCTACAGACTCCCCCTCCCCTCTCTCCCCCTCCCTCTCTCTCCCTCCCCTCTCTCCCTCCCCTCCCTCTCCTCCCCCCTCCCTTCCCTCTCCCCTCCTCTCTCTCTCCCCTCTCCCCCTCTCTCCCTCCCCCCCTCTCTCTCCCCCCCTCCCCCCTCCCTCCTCTCTCCCCCCCCCCCCCTCTCTCCCCCCCCCCCCTCCCTCGCCCTCTTCCCTCGCCCTCTTTCCCCCACTCACTCTCCCTCTGCCCCACAGATAACCCGTGTAGTGAGGAAGACTCCCACCGCCTTGAGGCTCTCCTCGCCGTCCCTGGACTGGAGAGACTGGACAAGGACAATTTTGGGATTGACGACAGGGCGGAGGCAGCCAGCACCAGGAAGCAGAGGGAAGAAGAGGCGGCGGAGAAGGTGAGAAATGATGACCCGGGCTTGTCCCTGTGAGCCCCGACCCACTCCTGAGCTGTCCCTGGCTCTGCTAGGCCCACAATCCAGGCCAAGATCTCCTCGTAGGACCACGGGGGATAGAAGAGACCTTGATGGCATCGAGCACAAGTGCAGCGGCTCCCTCCTCTCCAGTCTGGTGTATTTTCTGTTTGTTTTCATCTGTGTTTTCACATCTGTGTGAAGCAGACTATGTGCATAGTCGACAAAACTTAAATCGACATGGGATTACGCAGCACTCTAGCCATCACAAGTCACAACATAGAAGAGGACATGACTAGACCACAGGAGTCGCCGTGGATTGCGAGTTGGACCGGCAGGTGACGCAGACGGCGAAGAGAGAGGAAGCAGGAGCGAGGACGCCAGTCAGGGTTACTGGCGAGGCTGGGGAAACAACCCACACACACCTCCACTTCCGAGTATCTGCCTTAAAAACGCCCAATCTGTCACGCATACAATGGATGAATTGGAGCTGCTGATTTTTACAATATTTACAATATATATTAATGATCTGGATGAGGGAATTGAATGCAACATCTCCAAGTTTGCAGATGACACAAAGCTGGGGGGCAGTGTTAGATGTGAGGAGGATGCTAGGAGGCTGCAAGGTGACTTGGTTAGGCTGGGTGAGTGGGCAAATGCATGGCAGATGCAGTATAATGTGGATAAATGTGAGGTTATCCACTTTGGTGGCAAGAACAGGAAAGTAGATTATTATCTGAATGGTGGCCGATTAGGAAAAAGGGAGATGCAACGAGAGTACACCAGTCATTGAAAGTAGGCATGCAGGTGCAGCAGGCAGTGAAGAACGAGTCGGCATACAGGGACGAGATACAGCGACTGTCAGAGTGGTGTTCAGTATATAACCTGACACTGAACACAAAGACAACGGAGCTAATACTGGACTTCAGGAGGAAACGGGATGCAGACCCGGCCCCATTCTGCATCAATGGGAGCACGTGTGGAAAGGGTGCAGACTTTCAAATTCCTAGGAGCTCCCATATGTCTCCTAGGAATACAGCCATGATCATATTGAATGGCGGTGCAGGCTCCAAGGGCCGAATGGCCTCTACTCCTGCACCTATTTTCTATGTTTCTATATCCGAGGACCTCTCCTGATCTGCCACAACCACTGCAACCATCAACAGAGCACAACAGAGACTCCACTTCCTGAGAGAGCTCAGGGGGCACAACACCAGGATGGAGGTGCTGGTGGCCTTCTACCGGGCGACCATTGAGAGTCTACGGACGTATTGCATGTCAGTGTGGTATGCAGGCTGCTCTGCTGCAGATAAGAAAGCGCTCCAGACAGTGTTACCCTCTGGCAGGCATTACCGCTCAGCCAAAACACGCACCTCCAGACTCAGAGACAGTTTCTTCCCCAAAGCAATCTTCACACTCAATGAAAAAACACTGAGTATTATTCATGCTGCATTCTTCCATGCTGCTACTCACCTTACACTTCATTATCACCATGTGCAACACTGATTACTTACTTCTCTTGATATCTAATTTTTAATATTTTTTTGAAATTGTGTCCTGTGTTTTTATATTTGTATATTATGCACCAATGGAGTGGTAATAATAATTTTGTTGTATGCAGTGCTTACAACGACAAATAAAGGCATTTCATTTTTAAGTCTGGGCCTTTCCTGAGACTAGGCCTACAACCCAGGCTGGGGTTTTGCTGCAGCTAGGCCCCAAAGCAAGACTGGGCCTTCCTTGAGACTAGGCCTACAACGCAGGCTGGGGTTTTGGGGTTTTGCTGCAGCTAGGCCCCAAAGCAAGACTGGGCCTTTCCTGAGACTAGGCCTACAACGCAGGCTGGGGTTTTGCTGCAGCTAGGCCCCAAAGCAAGACTGGGCCTTCCTTGAGACTAGGCCTACAACGCAGGCTGGGGTTTTGCTGCAGCTAGGCCCCAAAGCAAGACAGGGCCTTTCCTGAGACTAGGCCGGGATTGATGCGTGGGTCTTTCCTTGCTGCCAGGCAAGAGCGGAACTCGCTATCAAAACAAGGGACGGGGTACACAGTTTTTTGCCAGCCACGCACGCATGTGCACACACTCACACACACAACCCCGCGAGGCTTCGGAGGCTCAATCCAGCACTAAATGCAGCTCAACTCTGCCTGTCTCACCGGGTTAACTACAGCCCTGACTGGGCTGACGGGACACCAGCGCTGCTTCGCCACGCTGGCCATATTTCCCACAAGTGGTAAATATGGGCGATTGTTTAGCCGAACACCTCCGCTCGGTCCGCAAGAACCTACCTGACCTCCCGGTGGCTCAGCATTTCAGCTCCCCCTCCCATTCCCCGTCCGACCACTCTGTCCTGTGTCTCCTCCATGGCCAGAGTGAGCAACACCGGATGTTGAAGGAACAGCACCTCATATTCCGCTTGGGGAGTCTGCATCCTGCGGGCATGAACATTGAATTCTCCCAATTTTGTTAGCTCTTGCTGTCTCCTCCCATCCCCCAGCCCTCGGGCTCCTCCTCCTTTTTCCTTTCTTCTCCCCGCCACCCCCTCCATCAGTCTGAAGAAGGGTTTCGGCCCGAAACGTTGCCTATTTCCTTCGCTCCATAGATGCTGCTGCACCCGCTGAGTTTCTCCAGCATTTTTGTGTACCTTCGATTTTCCAGCATCTGCAGTTCCTTCTTAAACACCTCCCACAAGTCCAGGCAGGTTCACCTGGCTGAACAGGCAGAGTTGAGCTGGGTTTAGTGCTGTTTCTCTACGCTGGCTGTGGGCATGGGGGTACAGCTCATGTCTGACTACCAACCTCTCTGGCCACCCGTCGGTGGGTGGGTGGGGGGGGGGGGGGGGGCACTCGGGACAACGTCGGAGACCCAGCCGGGATCGACCCTGCCTTGCGGATGAGGCGCAGGTCTGTGCCACTTCTCCCTCCTCCAATCCTCGCGCCCTCGATCATCAGTCCCACCCCCACTGCCTCGCGGAAAGCGGAGATTTTAAAATCGGGATCACAAAAACTTGGGGGGGATGTCCCCCACCTCTCAAAACATGGGGGGGACGTGTCCCCTCTCCCCCCCCCCCCCCCCCCCCAGGTTCTCCGCCCCTGCTGCCAGGCATGGGCTGAGGGGTGTAACTCTTGGTGACAGTCAATCTCTCTCTCCCCATGCAGGCCGCCAAAGACCAGGACATTGAGGGGATGGACAAGACCTGAGGGCCCTCGAGGGGCCTGAGCGACGAAGCAAGGCTGGAAGGGGTAGTGAGGGCCTTTCATGTGGCCTGAGGGGGTTGTGAGGGGCCGGAAGCCCTTTCCAGGAGTCTGAGGAAGGAATGAGGGGCACAAGGGAGGGGAGTCAGAGGTGAGTGAGAGGGAGTGAGGAGGGGAGAGAGTGAGGGGCCCCCCATCACTCCTCACCCCTCTCCCTTCCTCACTCCCCCTACCTCCTCACTCCCTCCCATCTCCTCTCCACACTCCCCCATTCTTCTCTCCTTTCCCTCCTTTGTTCAGTTTACTTTAATTTAGTGTGGGTTAGATTAGTTTAGCAGTGGTTTAGTTTAGCTCCTCCCTCCCTCCTCTCCTCCTCTCCTCCTCTCCCTCATTACATTCCTCCCTCCCTCCCATTTGTCTCTAAACTCAATGGAACTCTATTCCCAGCTTCCTCTGCATTCACTGCATTTACTTAAAAATTATTGTCTAATTCTATAAAGTCAGTAAAATGAAATGTGTGTCGAGTGTTAGATGATGTTTAACGATGTGGAATATCTGATTGAAAGGGAGCTCGGTGTACAAGGGTTGGACACGCACATACACACACACACACACACGTACACATGCGTGCACACAGACAAACACGCACACAAACGTGCACACACGTGCACACACACACACACACGTGCATACAGATGTACACATGCACACAAACACACACATACGTACAGACACACATGCGTGCACAAACACATAAACACGCACACACACACGTACACATGCGTGCACACAGACATACACGCACACAAACGCGCACACATACATGCACACACATACACACACACATGTACACATGCACACAAACGCACACATACGTACAGATACACACACATGCGTGCACAAACACATAAACACGCACGTACACAAGCGTGCACACAGACATACACGCACACAAACGCGTGCACACATACATGCACACACACACATGCATGCACACAGATGTTCACATGCACACAAACGCACACACGTACACACACACACACACACACGTACACTGACTGCCTACCCTGACTAACTGCTCACGGCATGCACCAGGCACGTGCCCTGAGGTTAGTCAGGGTAGGCAGTCAGTATCTTTGGTCATTCGGCTTTTTTAATAAATTCTTGAAAACCCGCATACGCAGATTGTTCTCTCCTCTGTGAGCTGTCAGTCGGCTTTTAAAACAAACTTGCGCTGTGCATGCGCCGTGAGCTGCTGCAGCACATGCACGCAGTCCATGGTGTAAAGGCAGAATTCCAGCTGCCTTTATAGACCGTTGCCACTGACAGCTTGAAGCAGCGTCGACGGCACATGGGTAGCACATATTTCAGCGTGTTACATGCACTGCTGATGAAAGGCACGGGAGAATTATGCCTCCCTAACAGATCGATCTCTAGAAACATAGAAACATAGACAATAGGTGCAGGAGTAGAGGCCATTTGGCCCTTCGAGCCTGCACCGCCATTCAATATGATCATGGCTGATCATCCAACTCAGCATCCTGTACCTGCCTTCTCTCCATATCCCCTGATCCCTTTAGCCACAAGGGCCACATCTAACTCTCTCGTAAATATAGCCAATGAACTGGCCTCAACCAACTTCTGTGGCAGGGAATTCCAAAGATTCACCACTCTCTGTGTGAAAAATGTTTTTCTCATCTCAGTCCTAAAAGACTTCCCCCCTTATCCTTAAACTGTGACCCCTTGCTATGGACTTCCCCAACATCGGGAACAATCTTCCTGCATCTAGCCTGTCCAACCCCTTAAGAATTTTTGAAGTTTCGATAAGATCTCCCCTCAATCATCTAAATTCTAGCGAGTACAAGCCGACTCTATCCAGTCTTTCTTCATATGAAAGTCCTGCCATCCCAGGAATCAGTCTGGTGAACCTTCTCTGTACTCCATCTATGGCAAGAATGTCTTTCCTCAGATTAGGAGACCAAAACTGTACGCAATACTTAGGTAAGCATAATTCTCCTGTGCCATTACTATCTATATTTAATAATTCCCTGATGGCACGTGCCTGACACACACGTACACAAACACTTAAACGCACACACACACACGTGCACACATGTACGCACGCAAAGCGCAAACGTACACAAACGCACACGCATGTACACAAACGCACACACATGTACACACGCACAAGCAATGCACAAATGTACACATAGGCACACGCACGTACACAAACGCACATACATACGTGCACCCACATGCACACATACGCACACATACACACACACACGCACACATATACACACACACACACACATATACACACACGCACACATATACACACACACACACACACACATATACACACACACACGCACACATACGCACACATATACACATACACACACACACGCACACATACACACGGTGGCACAGTGGTAGTGTTGCTTCCTCACAGCACCAGAGACCCAGGTTCAATCCTGATTACAGGTGCTGTCTACAGTTTGTACGTCTCTCTGTAACCTGCGTAGGGTTTCTCCGGGTGCTCCAGTTTCCTCCCACACTAGACGTACAAGTTTGTAGGATGATTAGTGTCAGTAAGAATTGTAAATTGTCCCTAATGTGTGTGGGATAGTTAGGTGTGCAGATCACTGGTAAGCATGGACTGGGGACTGAAAGGCCTGTTACTGTGTTGTATCTGTAAATGCACACACACACACACACACACACACACACACACACACACACACACACACACACACACACGTGAATGCTAACACACACACACACACACATCGTGAATGCTAACAGTCTCTCTCTATCCCCTCCCCCCTCACTCTTCCCCACCTTGTCTCCCACTCCTCTCTCTTTCCCTCTCTCCCCTCCCTCTTTTTCTTTTTCTCTCGCTTACTGATGCACTCTCCCTCTATTTCACCCCTCTTTCCCTCTTCACCTCCCCAGTACCTTGAGGGTCCTCGAGCGCGGCCTGTACTTGCTCCCGCACCCGCCGTAGGTAGAGGTTGGAGGAGGGGGGTAGAGAGGGAGGGGGGTAGAGGGGGGGGAGGGAGAGGGGGAGGGGGGGGTGGTAGGAGGGGGAGGGGTGGTGTGGAGAGGGGGATTGGGGGTGGAGAGGGGGAGGGGTGGTGTGGGGGAGATGGGGGGAGGGTGGAGAGGGGTCGAGAGGAGAGGGGGGGGGGTGTGGAGAGGGGGGGGGGGTGGTGTGGGAGGGGGGGGGGAGAGGGAGAGGAGGAGGGAGGGGTGGTGTGGAGAGGGGGAGGGGGGTGGTGTGGAGAGGGGGAGGGGTGGTGTGGAGAGGGGGAGGGCTGGGAGAGGGAGGGGGAGGGCTGGAGAGGGAGGAGGATGGGGAAGAGGTTAAGGCAGCACGTACCGCGATGAAAAGGCGTCACGATTCCCCGTGTCCCTGCGATCAACGGAGGAATCGCAGGTCTCCACGGACGGCCTGTCCAAGAGTCCAAGAGAAGAGCCACTTTCCCATCATGCTGTCCGCCCGCACGATGGTAACGGCCGCCGAACCGAAGCTCGAACGGACTTGGTTTTTATCCGTTGGGCTGTGGCCGGGGGCTGGGTCTGTTGGAGTCAGGCGCGATGTTGAGCGACGACAGGGCCAATTTCCCATCGCTTCCAGCTGTGAGGTTAAGAGCGGTTAACAGCGACGGGAACGGTTATCAGCGGGGATGAACATTTGGGGGGGCGGAGTGGTCAGGGGGAAAGGGGGAGAGTAGGAGGAGGGGGGAGAGGAGGAAGTGAGCGAGCGGGCAGCGGGGCGTGCGTCAACAAAAAGAACCAGCGTTTCACTCCAGATCCGGGGGGGGGGGGGGGGGGGGGGGGGGGGCGGCGGGGCCACAGAATTTTAATAGTTACTCTAGACTAGACTCATGATAAATTTAGCTTCAGAAGCATTTTCTTTTTGCATGTAAAAACCCACTTCAGAACCATGGGCGATTTAAAAAATTTACAGCCAGATTTATCACTTCTGAACCTTTTTAGATACCAAAGGAATCAAGAAAAAACACAAATAATGCCATACTGTTGATGTTTCTCCAGCAATTTTGCGTACCTACAAATAATGCCTTACTGTTGATGAAATGCAATGAGCAAACTCAATAAGTCCTAATGTTTTCAATCTCGATATCTGCACAGCACTTTAGCTGTTGTTGTCCCTTCAGCTCTCACTTCTCTTTACCTTCATTTCTCTTCACTTTTGGAATTCTGAAGTAGGATAGATGTCTCTCAAGGTTACCCCGACTTCCACAATTATTTACAGCGCAAAAATTCACCATTTTGGTAGTTTTTAACAGGTAGGAAAGGACGCGTTTTGTGTATTAACAACATATACCGGAAGCTGCAATGTCCTCCAGATGGATTGTGCGACTCCGTGCATCATGCCCTTTGACCCGGTGACCTTTACATGCAACCCCCTATACACACACGCAGACTCTCAGACACACACACACACACAGACTCTCAGACACACATACACACACATACACACAGACTCTCAGCACACACACACACACACACACACACACACACACACACACACACAGACACACATATCCACACCCAATACAAAAGTGCCAAGTAACTTCAGAACGTGGTGAACATACAGTGTGTGAACTGAATGATTCAAACGTTTAAAGCCTGCTGTAGAGGCTGCTGCTGCTGAAGCAAAAACATGCTTTAAATAACGTCCAACAAACACACTCACTATAGAGAGAGCAGTCAGCTCTCTTGAATTATTCAACGGCGTCTGCACTCAGCACCATCTTGACATCTCGCTTCTTGCCATGAACCGCAAATGATGCACTCAGCGCCAGCATGTTGCTAACCGGAAATGACTTCATTGGCGCCATCTTACAACTAAGCGGAAATCACGGAATGAGTGCCAATTTTGCAATTAAACACAGTCCTGATCTAATAAAATGTTTATTCACGTTTTATTCATCCGAAAACTGTTGCAAGCATTTTAAAAGCCAAGCCAATTTGGCAAACACTTTGCAAACAACACACACATTTTCTGAAGAGTCTTTAAAAGCCAAGCCAATTTGACAAACACTTTGCAGGTAGCAAACAACCAACACATTTTCTGAAAAGTCTTTAAAAGCCAAGACAATTTGGCAAACACCTTACAACCACATCGAGGGGACTCACCGTGGAGTAGATGTGCGTTCAGTGTTATTCGCAGCTCAGAGAGCCGTGACCCTATTGCTTCCTCCGTCTCGCAGAGACTGAGTGAGGCAACACACTTCCGGGTTTTATAGTCCCTCCCCCTTGCCTCCAGCAGGGGCAGCAGAGAGAATGGCATTAATAAATCTCTGATTTTTCATCGATTGGAAAAATCCTCCGGGCCAATCTGGCAGAGCGGGCCTCTAAGCGAGGTGGCGTTCTCTCAGAAATCACGAGGCAGAAAGTCGAAAGCGGTCAAGATCTTAGTTTTAGTAATATAGATGATGTTTAAATTTGCTGAATCAGGCCACGATGCAGCCAGTCAGTATGCTCTCTACCGTGCACCTGAAGAAGTTCAAGAGAATCCCAAATCTCCGATATCTTAGGAAGCAGAGGTGCTGATGTGCTTTCTTTATAATTGCACCAGTGTGCTTGGTCCAGAAAAGATTGTCGGAAATATGCACGCCCAGGAATTTGAAGTTTTTGACCCTCGCTATCATCGTCCTTTTGATATAAACCGGATTGTGGGTCCTCATTCTTCCGCTTCCAGTCCACAATCAGTTCTTTAGTTTTACTGGTGTTGAGAGCCAGGTTGTTGCGCTGGCACCATTTGGTCAATCAGTCGATCTCACTTCTATACTCTGACTCATCACTATCTGTAATTCGTCGGCGAACTTGATGATGGAGTTCGCATTATGTCCGGCTACACAGTCATGAGTATAGAGTGAGTAGAGCCGGGGGATGAGCACGCAGCCTTGAGGTGCTCCCGGACTGATTATTACTGAGGATGAAGTGTTTCTGCCAATTCGAACAGACAGTGGTCTGTGGATGAGGAAGTCAAGGATCCAATTGCAGAGGGAAGCACAGAGGTAACTAGCTTTTTTTAAATCAAAAATATTTATTCAAATATTAAAATAGTATTTCTTATACAATGAAACAAAACAGAACCTACCACCATAATCTATATTACTAAAAGTCTGATCTTGACTGCTTTTGACTCACTGTGCTGTGATTTCCGAGAGAACGCCACCACCAATGGCCGTCATTTTTGGCCACCTCGCTCAGAGCCCCCCTTCGCCTTCCGGGCCCAGAGGACTTTTCCCATCAATGAAAAATCAGAGAGATATTAATGTTTTTTTAAAATTCCCCATTCTCTCTGCTGCCCCCGCTGGCGGCAGGGGGAGGGACTCTAAACCCCGGAAGTGTCGTGCCTCACTCAGTCTCTGCCAGACCCAGGAAGCAAGAGGGTCACGGCTCTCTGAGCTGCAAATAACACTGAATGCACGTCTATTCCACGGTGAGTACCCTCGATGCGGCACTAAAGTGGCTGCAGCCCAATTGTTTGCCTCGCCTTTTTTAAAAGTTTGTGTTCACAAAATGAATTTTGGTTGTCAGGTGGCTGCAGCCCAATTGTTTGCCTTGGATTGGCTTTTAAAATCGTTACAACAGTTGGATGCCAGCCCAAGAATCCATTCGGCCCACAATGTCTATACTAGCCATCTGGAAACCAGTACCTTCGGCCCGCCACACCCATACTAGCACAACAGAAAGCCCCCCCCCTCCCCCCCACCCCCCTCGTGACCGGAAGGCAACACCGACTGCCACTTGGTGCCTGGACGGTGGGCCAGGGCTTGGAAGTGCAGGGTGTGTTCAGCCGCAAGTACTCCACACGTCCCGGGGGGGGGGGGGGGGGGGGGGGGGGGGTGGCGGTTGTCGACGACAACCATGTTCCATACTCTCAACAAGTCCCTATAGAAGCTGGGCTCACTATCCAGACAAAGTGACAAAACACAGTAAAGAATAATTTCTGTGATGATTGTTTAACATCCATATGTACGGAAGAGCGAGCAACTCAAATGGTGAAACATCTGACCTCTCTGTAATAAGGGATGATTCATGTCATCCAAGTGGATCAGCAACATCCGTGTTGAATTGGAAAACATTCCTCTAGATGACAGAGCCAAGGAGGACAGGGAGTTGGATTTGGACAAAGACAATCTGCAAATAGAAAGGGCACTGGACGGCACTGCACGGTTTGTCGAAACAGATGTGTTCAAGTTCAGAATCTCGATTGAAGAGCGACCATGTACTAGAAGGGGTATCCTCTCTGTGATTGGTTCCGTTTTAGGACCCTTTGGGATTTCTTGCACCATTTGCACTGCCAGCCAAGTTGATTTTTTAGGATCTCTGTAAGGAAAAACTTGGATGGGTTGTGAGTATAACGCAAACCACCCCTCAGCGATGGACAGAATGATTAGCAGATCTTAACAAGATCTCAGAATTCAAAGTGGACCGACGCATGAAGCCTACAAACTTTGGTTGAATCAGATATACACAGCTGCAGACGCAGGTGAAAGTGGCTACAGTACAGTTTCATATCTAAGACTGGGAAATTATATCAATGGAGAGCATGTAGAATTATTAATTGGAAAGGCCAGACTGGCACCATTGAAGCAAATAACAATTCCCAGTTGAGGAAGGACATCCTTGTGATTGAGGCAGTGCAGCGTAGGTTCACCAGATTGATCCCTGGGATGGCGGGACTGTCATATGAGGAAAGATTGAAAAGACTAGGCTTGTATTCACTGGAGTTTAGAAGGATGAAGGGATAAAGGGATGTCTTATAGAAACATATACAATTATAAAAGGACTGGGCAGGCTAGATGTAGGAGATACAGGAAAAATGGTCCCAATGTTGGGCGAGTCCAGAACCAGGGGCCACAGTCTGAGAATAAAGGGGAGGTCATTTAAAACTGAGGTGAGAAAAAACATTTTCACCCAGAGAGTTGTGAATTTATGGAATTCCCTGCCACAGAGGGCAGTGGAGGCCAAGTCACTGGATGGATTTAAGAGAGAGTTAGATAGAGCTCTCGGAGCTAGTGGAGTCAATGGATATGGGGAGAAGGCAGGCACGGGTTATTGATAGGGGACAATCAGCCATGATCACCATGAATTGCGGTGCTGGCTCGAAGGGCCGAAGGGCCCCCTCCTGCACCTATTTTCTATGTTTCTATGTTTCTATTAACCTACTACAGCAGTCTTAGCTGTTAAAGTTGACATAATGCTGCAAAAGGAACTGCAGCTTCAGTTGGAGATATCTATTTTCTGGACTGATAGTACTGCAGTGCTTAAATACTTTAACAATGAGAACAAGCGTTTTCGAATATTTGTAACAAACAGAATCTCCTATGTAAGGAGAGTTACTAATTTATCAGGGTGGAAATATGCTAATACAAAGGAAGATCCTGCGGAGGAAGCCTCTAGAGGACTAACTTCTTCAGCAATAAGAGATGGATCAAAGGACCAGAGTTCTCTGTAAGCCAAACAGAGAATGGCTTGAACTGGGAATTGAAATCTCTGCTAATGATCCAGAAATCAAGCGAATGCTTTTGTTAATGATTAATCGAACCCAACGAACGATTAATTTCCAATTTCTCATCATGGAATACGTTGATGACTGGTTCCTTAAAGCCAAAACAAGGTTATTGCTGTTTGCTCGAAAAAGGAAAGAGATTGCTGAAGTTATATTTGAAGAGGATCCTGGTAAAATAAAGGAAAAGGGTGAAAAAAAGATGAAAGTCTTTAAAGGGCCTGTCCCACGAGCATGCGACTGCAAGCGGCGAGCGCGACCTAACGTGGTCGCTTGAGTCATATGGCCTCGCGGGGCCGGTCCCACTTCGATCGCTGGAGCCGTATGGAGTTGTGCGAGGCTGGTCCCGACATCGCGCGGGGCTCCGAAAACCTGACGCTGTCCGCGTGACAACGGCTTGTTGGCCCGTAGCCGTATTGAGGCCGTACGCAGCGTCTTGACGGCATACGCCTAGCGCGTTGTGTTGCACGATGACGTCACTGCCCGGCGTGCCGTTGCGTGATGATGTAACCGCCTGACGCCGTGCGACGTCCAAATTCAGTCGGCCCGCCTCCTGCCCAGCTGATTGGTGAGTATGATGGCGGGACCAGCCACGTACAACTCCAGACGTCTCCGCGCTTGGAAGTGGGACCGGCCCCCGCGAGGCCGTACGCCTAAAGCCACCACGTTTGGTCACGCTAGACGCATGCAATCGCATGCTGGTGGGACAGGCCCTTAAGGCATCGTACCACATACAGTGATTATCTCTTTCAGTCAAAGACAAAGATACAAAGAAGAGATGGATGTTAGAAGCTGGAGTACATGGTGTCAGAAGAGACAGTCAATTGTACAAGCTTGATTCGGTAATGGAAGAAGGACTGAGAGTAGGTGGTCACTTGAATAGACTAGCAATGCCTGAGGAAGCTAACCATCCTATTATTCTCTCCAATGACTTTCATATTTCAACATTATTGTTACGAGATATGCATGAAAAATCAGACATGGAGGAAGAAATTATATGTTGTCAAAGCTTCGTAAAAAAGATTGCATTATCTAAGCTAACTGTACTGCAAGAAAGATAATAAAAATTGTGGTGATTGTAAACAGCAGTGTGGAAAGGTTGGAGAACAGAAAATGGCGGGCTTACCTCTGGAGAGGATTCAACTTGATAATACTCCATTTACACATGTAGGAGTAGATTATTTCGATCCCATTGAAGTTAAAAGAGGGCGAAGTATGATAAAAAGGTATGGTGTAATCATCACTTGCATGCGAGCATCTTGAGGTTGCATCTACACTTGATACAGTCTGTATCATACAGACTCCTGTATTCATGCATTATGAAGATTTATCTGTCGATGAGGTCAAGTTTCATCATTAAGATAAGATAATGGAGAGAATTGAGAGAAGCACTTCAAAGCTGAAATCGGAATAACATCCATAGTGCTATGCATCATAATGGGAAAAAATGGGATTTTAATCCTCCAGCCGGATCTCATCTCGACGGTGTTTGGGAACGGATGATCCACATTGGTCGAAATGTGCTACGCGCTGTCCTTAAACAACAAATAAAGGATTGCAAACTATATTTTGTTAAATTGAAGCAATTGTAAATGATCTAACCATTACCAAGAATTCGGATGATCCGAATTTCCAGAAAGCACTTACACCAATTCATATTCTTCTGTTGAAGACAAATCCAATGCTACAACCTGGACTCTTTGTGAAGAAGATTTGTATATTAGACACAGGTGGTGAGGTACAATACATGGCAGATCTATTTTGGAAAAGGTGGACACAAGAATATTTGTCTCTAATCCAAGAACGACAATGATGACAAAAGTAAGACAATTGTTCATTCCAGGTGATATCATTTGGTGGTTGATTCTACAGCTCCACAAGGATGTTGGTTGATGGGAAGGATACTGGAAGTCATGCTGTACGTAAAAGGTTTGAAGCCTACAGTACAACTTCACACAAAGTACAACATCTTAGAATGACCGATATCCAAGATATGTCTGATTTACCAGCACCTCCTCCAACCGCATCTATTGCATCCGCTGCTCTAGATGTCAGCTGATCTACATCGGTGAGACCAAGCGTAGGCTTGGCGATCGTTTCGCCGAACACCTCCGCCCGGTCCGCAATAACCAACCTGACCTCACGGTGGCTCAGCACGTCAACTTCCCCTCCCATTCCGTATCTGACCTCTCTGTCCTGGGTCTCCTCCACGGCCAGAGTGAGCAACACCGGAAATTGGAGGAACAGCACCTCATATGCCGCTTGGAGAGTCTGCATCCTGGGGGCATGAACATTGAATTCTCCCAATTCTGTTAGCCCTTGTTGTCTCCTCCCCTTCCTATCTCTCCCTCAGCCCACGGGCTTGTCCTCCTCCTTTTTCCTTTCTTCTCCCCGCCTCCCCCACCCCCTATCAGTCTGAAGAAGGGTTTCGGTGGAAACGTTGCCTATTTCCTTCGCTCCATAGATGCTGCTGCACCCGCTGAGTTTCCCCAGCATTTTTGTGTACCCAAGATATGTCTGATTCTGGAAGGCGAAGGTGAAGATAGAAGGATCGCTAAAGACTCTAACTGCTAAAATGTAGTGCATGTTACTTTGTTTTTGATATATGTTGAGCTTTCATAGCTGCTTTTTTTTAATGTTTGTTGGTAATTGCTTTGTTATGTATGCAGAAAAATTAGGGACCGGTATGTAGGAGCCATTAAGCGTACGTCAGTATATTATAGCCATGTCTCTCATAGTAAATATTTTATTTCATATCTGTATGTATGCTTGTAGGTGGGATTTAATAAGTGGAGGGATGAGTCTATATTGAGTATAGGAGCAGGGAGGTTCTACTGCAGTTGTACAGGGTCTTGGTGAGACCACACCTGGAGTATTGCATACAGGTTTGGTCTCCTAATCTGAGGAAAGACATTCTAGCCATAGAGGGAGTACAGAGAAGGTTCACCAGACTGATTCCTGGGATGTCAGGACTTTCATATGAAGAAAGACTAGATAGACCCGGCTTGTACTCGCTAGAATTTAGAAGATTGAGGGGGGATCTTATAGAAACTTACAAAATTTTTAAGGGGTTGGACAGGCTAGATGCAGGAAGATTGTTCCCGATGTTGGGGAAGTCCAGAACAAGGGGTCACAGTTTAAGGATAAGGGGAAAGTCTTATAGGAACGAGATGAGAAAAACATTTTTCACACAGCGAGTGGTGAATCTGTGGAATTCTCTGCCACAGAAGGTAGTTGAGGCCAGTTCATTGGCTATATTTAAGACAGAGTTAGATGTGGCCCTTGTGGATAAAGGGATCAGGGGGTATGGAGAGAAGGCAGGTATAGGATACTGAGTTGGATGATCAGCCATGATCATATTGAATGGCGGTGCAGGCTTGAAGGGCCGAATGGCCTACTCCTGCACCTATTTTCTATGTTTCTATGTCCCCAAGGATTGGCGTACTGCGCATGTTGTTCCATTGTTTAAAAGGGTTCTAAGAGTAAACCTAGCAATTATAGGCCTGCTAGTTTTACCTCAGTTGTGGGCAAATTAATGGAAAAGATACTTAGAGATAATATATATAAGTACCTGGATAAACAGGGTCTGATTAGGAACAGTCAACATGGATTTGTGCCTGGAAGGTCATGTTTGAATTTAATCTTCTTGAATTTTTTGAAGAGGTTACTAGGGAAATTGACGAGGGTAAAGCAGTGGATGTTATCTATATGGACTTTAGTAAGGCCTTTGACAAGGTTCCTCGTGGAAGGTTGGTTAAGAAGTTTCAACTGTTTGGTATAAATGCAGGAGTAGCAAGATGGATTCAACAGTGGCTGAATGGGAGAAGCCAGAGGGTAATGGTGGATGGTTGTTTGTCGGGTTGGAGGCAGGTGACTAGTGGGGTGCCTCAGGGATCGGTGCTGGGTCCTTTGTTGTTTGTCATGTACATCAATGATCTGGATGAAGGTGTGGTAAATTCGATTAGTAAGTATGCAGATGATACCAAGTTGTGGATAATGAAGAGGATTTCCAAAGTCTACAGAGTGATTTAGGCCATTTGGAAGAATGAGCTGAAAGATGGCAGATGGAGTTTAATGCTGATAAATGTGAGGTGCTACACCTTGGAAGGACAAATCAAAATAAGACGTACATGGTAAATGGTAGGGAATTGAAGAATACAGTTGGACAGAGGGATCTGGGAATAACCGTGCATAGTTCCTTGAAGGTGGAATCTCATATAGATAGGGTGGTAAAGAAAGCTTTTGGTATGCTAGCCTTTATAAATCAGAGCGTTGAGTATAGAAGCTGGGATGTAACGTTAAAATTGTACAAGGCATTGGTGAGACCAAATCTGGAGTATGGTGTACAATTTTGGTCGCCCAATTATAGGAAGGATGTCAACAAAATAGAGAGAGTACAGAGGAGATTTACTAGAATGGTGCCTGGGTTTCAACAACTAAGTTATAGAGATAGGTTGAATAAGTTAGGTCTTTATTCTCTGGAGCGTTGAAGGTTAAGGGGGGTCTTGATAGAGGTCTTTAAAATGATGAGAGGGATAGACAGAGTTGATGTGGACAAGCTTTTCCCTTTGAGAATAGGGAAGATTCAAACAAGAGGACATGACTTCAGAATTAAGGGACAGATGTTTAGGGGTAATATGAGGGAGAACTTCTTTACTCAGAGAGTGGTAGCGGTGTGGAATGAGCTTCCAGTGGAAGTGGTGGAGGCAGGTTCATTGGTATCATTTAAAAATAAATTGGATAGGCATATGGATGAGAAGGGAATGGAGGGTTATGGTATGATTGCAGGCAGGTGGGACTAAGGGAAAAAAAGTTGTTCGGCCCGGACTTATAGGGCCGAGATGGCCTGTTTCCGTGCTGTAATTGTTATATGTTATATGGTTATATGGTTTCTATGTGTCTATCTGAAGAGGCGAGCGCAGGCTCGTTAATTTAGTTACAGTCGTGGGATTGTTTGAATAACATTTTTCACCATGAGCTGAGCCATGAACTGAGCCGAGAGCTATGAGTCATGGACATGATTACGGGCTTAGAGTGAGTTTATGATTTGATTGTAATAGCTATGAAGATGGGAAAGTGATGGATTATATCATTGTTTTGTTTTACTTCAATAAAAATCAATTAATCCAGATTAAACGACAGGGAGACTTATTCTTACTATCTCCGGAGCTCATTGAGTGCGTGAACTATATATCCACTTCATCCTACGAGAAGTTATGGCTATCAAGGTTGGATCTTGAGAACGTTACTGAAACTGCCATTAAAGGTACATAGAAGATTTACGAGAATGTTTCCAGGACTAGATGATCTGAGCTAGCGGGGGAGGTTGTGTAAGCTTGAACTCTATTCCTTGGAGCACAGTAGGAGAAGAGGTGATCTTATAGAGGTGTGTAAAATCATGAGACGAATAGATCGGGTAGATGCAGTCTCTAGCCCAAAGTAGTGGAATGTGGAATAGAGTGTGGTATTATGGAATAATAGTGTTAGGAATGCCCTTGTTTTGTAGTAACCGGAAGGGGGCGCTACTGCCAGTGGTCAGGCTGCAGTGACGGCATCCGGGCGGAAGGTGGCGCTGTGAGCGTAACCGGGTGTAGAGGGTTTTGGGCAAGGCATGCACACGAGCCTGCTGCTGCTCTACAGAGTTGTTAAATAAAGATATACTCCGTTTACATCGTCATACGAGCCTTATTAACAGCATTACTCGACATGGTGTCAGAACTGGGATACTTGTAGGCAAAAAATAAATAAAGAAGAAGAGGACGGGGTATCGTTTTGGCGGGAAATTTTGATGCATTTTTATACCTATAAAGAATGTAATCTACGAAAGAGCCAAGTTCAATCAGCGTGTGCAACTGCCAGGAGAAACGGTGGATTCCTTCATCACTGCTCTATACGGATTAGCTGAACACTGCAACTATGGACAGTTACAGAACGAGCTGATCCGCAACAGGTTAGTGGTCGGGCTGAGAAACGTCTCATTGTCAGAAAAGCTACAGCTAGACAGAGACCTAACCCTTGAAACTGCTATAACAAAGACAAGGCAGTCTGAAGAAGTTAGACGACCGCGGTCTGACTTAAGAGGAGAAAATAGCGGTGCTAGCAAGTGCTCAAATGTTGATGCTGTGCATGCTAAAAGCTACAGAAAACCCAAATTTCCCTCAAAGCCTCAGCCACAAGCACAAACACCAGGCAAAAGTAAACTCAATACACGGCCACAGCCAGGTTCAAAGGCCTGCTATAGATGTGGAAAAATGCCCTCGCATGGGAAATGGGAATGCCCTGCTAAAGATGCTGTGTGTCACAACTGTGGCAAAAAGGGACATTATGGCAAAGTGTGCAGAAACACACAAAGTGTGCAGAAAATCTCTCAATGCTGTCACTACAGAGGAAAAAGAGAGCTTTTTCTTGGGAGCTGTGGATGCTGGAAAAGACCCGTGGACGGTGCAGCTACAAGTGAGACAAAAAAAAGTGTGCTTTAAAATAGACATGGTGCTGATGTCACCGCCATGCCAGTGGAGCTGTACCATGACATTACAGGGGGGCATGATGTGAAGTGCCTGGCAGTGTCGACACGTCCATTGTTTGGGCCAGGGGGCAATGCACTCTCTGTCCTGGGTGTAGCCAGAGAAACACTGCGCAGAGGCAAAAAGACAGCCATAGAGAACATTTATGTGGTAAGAGACCTGCACACTGCACTGTTGGGAAGGCCTGCCATAGAAAGGCTTCAGCTTGTGTGCAGGGTTGACGGCATCACCTTGGAATCAGTGAAACAACAATATCCGAAGCTGTGTAGCGGCTTGGGTCTTGTTCGGAGGCCATACTCAATTAAATTGAAGCCAGAGGCTGTGCCCTTCTCTCTCCACACGCCACGCAGAGTCCCTCTGCCGCTTATGGGAAAAGTGAAGGAGGAGATAGACCGTATGGAGAAGATGGGCGTAATCACCAAGATTGAGGAGCCGACTGATTGGTGTGCCGGGATGGTGGTGGTGCCGAAAAAAGCAGGTGATGTTCGCATTTGTGTGGACTTCAAAATGATGAATGGATCAGTATGCAGAGAAACGTTTATCCTGCCTTCTGTCTAGCACACTCTGGGCATGCTAGCTGGCGCAACACTATTCAGCAAATTAGATGCCAACATGGGCTTTTGGCAAGTACCATTGACAAAAGAGTCTGCCAAATACACCACCTTCATCATGCCTTTTGGGCGCTACTATTTTAACCGTCTACCCTTTGGCATAGCATCAGCCCCCGAGCACTTTCAAAGGATGATGATGACAGAAGTGACCGGTGGCCTGGAGGGGGTACTGTGTCATATGGATGACATCCTGGTCTGGGGACAGACGCAGGAGGAGCATGATGTGCGGCTAAATGCGGTGCTAGAGAAGGCACAAAAGGCCGGCATTACGCTCAACATGGACAAATGTGAGCTCACACGCCACACAGTCAGATCCCTGGGTCATGTAATTTCAGCAGATGGAGTGAAGCCAGATCCAGAGAAGACAAGAGCAGTACAAGAGATGGATGCACCCAAAAATGTCAGCGAACTCAGGAGTTTTCTGGGCATGGTCAATCAGCTGGGCCGCTTCTTGCCTAACCTGGCTGAAAAAGACAAAGTGCTACAAGACCTGCTGTCCAAGAAGAACCACTGGTACTGGGGGACAGAGCAGCAGGCCGCCTTTGATCAGTTAAAAACAGAGCTGTCATCCACACCAGTGCTCACATTATACAACCCAAACAGTGCTCTAAAGATCTCTGCTGATGCCTCTTCCTTTGGCCTAGGGGGCAGTCCTGCTGCAGAGGAGCGATGCCATGTGGTCACCTGTGGCATATGCGTCCAGGTCAATGACACCAACAGAGCAGCGCTATGCTCAAGTAGAGAAGGAGGCATTGGCTGCGACGTGGGCATGTGAAAGGTTCAGCTGTTTCATCCTGGGAAGACCATTCGAGCTGGAAACTGACCGCAAGCCGTTGGTGAGTCTGCTGGGAGGGAAAGCTTTGGATGACCTCCCACCAAGAGTCCAAAGATTTAGGATGAGACGCATGAGGTACAGCTATACAGTCGATCATGTCCCTGGCAAAAGCCTGTGGACAGCCGACACCTTATCTCGTGCTCCTCTGAGAACCGCAAGAACACACACAGACACAAGCCTATTAGAGGACACCAACATCTATGTAGACTCTGTCATCAGCAACATTCCTGTCAGTAGAGATTATCTGAGCAGCCTACGTGAGCACCTGCAGGCAGACAGCACATGCTCTGCACTGATGGAGTACTGCACAGACGGCTGGCCCGACAAAAGCCAACTGCAGGGAGTGCTGAGACATTACTGGGCTGGTAGAGCAGTGCTGACTGTGCACGATGGGCTGCTGCTGCGGGGCACGAGGCTCGTCATCCCATCAGCCTTACAAGGTGATGTGCTGCAGAGACTACATGAGGGACACCTGGGGGTGACAAAGTGCAGGGGCCGGGCCAAACAGACGGTATGGTGGCCAGGGCTCAGCAGCCAGCTGAATGACATGGTGCTGAAATGTAGAACCTGCATCCAAGAGAGAAGGAACGTCAAAGAGCCGCTGATGCCAACGGAGATGCCAGACAGGCCTTGGCAAACCTTGGGAGCTGACCTATTCACGCTGAAAAACAAGACTTATCTACTAGTAGTAGATTATTTCTCAAGGTATGTGGAAGTTGCGCTGCTATCACCCACAAGGTCCACAGATGTGGTGGTGCACCTGAAATCCATATTTGCTCGTCATGGAATTGGTGAAGTTCTTAAAAGTGACAATGGGCCCCAGTTCTCAGGTAGCCACTTTAAAGCCTTTGCAGCAGAGTATGGCTTTGTGCACATCACGAGCAGCCCCAGGTTTCCTCAGAGCAATGGGGAGGTGGAACGCGCTGTACAAACCGTGAAAAACCTGCTAACAAAGGCATCAGACCCATATCTTGCATTGCTGGCCAACAGAGCAACCCCTCTACAGAACAGCTATAGCCCGGCCGAGCTGTTGATGGGGCGCCACCTCCGCACTCCAGTTCCTGCCCTTCCAACCCTGCTGAATCCAGTTTTGCCTGACTACAATGCGCTGGAGGCCAAAGAAAGGGAGAAGAGGAGGAACAACGCAAGATCCTTCGACAAGAGGCACGGAGCGAGAAATCTGGAGCCACTAGTACCTGGGGAGGATGTGTGGATCACCGATGCACGAGTCCAGGGCACAGTGCTATCTACACACAATACCCCTCGCTTTTATATCGTCCAGGTGCCTCAGGGCACACTGAGGAGGAACCGGCATCACTTGGTGCCGCTGCAGACCAACAGTGGGGTAGTCGACGCGGATGGGATAGTCGACGCTGATGAGCCACCGGTGGGAGAAGACTCACCTACACCAGAGCCAGCTCCACCAGTGGCAACATCACCCAGCAGAGAGGGCCCCACCACAGAGACTGTGCGGACCAGGTGTGGGAGAGATGTTAGAAAGCCGAAGACACTTGATTGGTGATTTATTGATTTGTTTTCACGGAAAAGGAAAAGAGAGTGAAATGTGATGTGAAATTGTTCTGCTAAACCTGGTACATTTACCTGAAACCTGAGAGTTTAAGTTTTGAAGAACACAGCCTGCTAAAGTAATAGTTCACAGTATGGTAACGTGTAAGTTATTTTATTTCTATTTTGCATGCTTGAAACAGGGACAGATCAGGGACAGGTCTTCCAGCAAAAGGGCAGAATAAACCCCTTAAGACCTGCAGAGAAAAAGGTAGTCCACCCTTTGTTCTCAAAGAAAGGGAGATGTGGTATTATGCAATAATAGTGTAAGGCTGGGCAGACTAGGACCCAGTGTGACACAAGCCAGGCTCCAGTAACCAGATGTGACTGGTACCAGCGGAGATGGAGAAGAACATGCCAGGGCTTGCACACGAGGCTGTTGCTGTTGCTGCTGTTGTACAGAGTTGTTAAATAAAGAGATACTCCATTTACGTCATCGTACGAGCCTTATTACAAGCATAACTCGATAGTACGAGCCTTATTACAAGCATAACTCGACATAGAGAACTAGTAAACATCGGTTTATGGCAAAGGGGAAAAGGTTTAATATGAATCTGAAGGGTAATATTCTCATACAAATGGTGGTGGGTGTGTGGAACAAGATGCCAGAGAATTTATGGAATTCCCTGCCACAGAGGGCAGTGGAGGCCAAGTCACTGGATGGATTTAAGAGAGAGTTAGATAGAGGTCTAGGGGCTAGTGGAGTCAAGGGATATGGGGAGAAGGCAGGCACGGGATTAGCCATGATCACAATGAATGGCGGTGCTGGCTCAGAGGGCCGAATGGCCTCGTCCTGCACCTATTTCTATGTTTCTATGTTTCTATGTAGAAGTTAGTTGAGGCTGGGACTATCCCAACGTTTAAGAAGCAGTCAAAAATATAAATGAGTAGGACAGGTTTGGAGGGATATGGACCAAACACAGACAGGTGGGACTCCTGTAGCTGGGACATGTTGGCCTGTGTAGGTAAATTGGGCCGAAGGCCCTGTTTCCACACTGTATCACTCTATGACTCTTTGAAGGAACAGCACCTCATATTTCCCTTGGGCAGCTTATAACCCTGAGGTATGAATATTGATTTATCTATATTAAAGTTCCCATTGCAACTCTCTCTCTCTCTCGCTGCGGAGGCTGGGTGAGTGGGCAAATGCATGGCAGATGCAGTATAATGTGCATAGATGTGAGGTTATCCACTTTGGTGGCAAGAACAGGAAAGTAGACTATCTAAATGGTGGCCGATTAGGGAAAGGGGAGATGCAACGAGACCTGGGTGTCATGGTACACCAGTCATTGAAAGTAGGCATGCAGGTGCAGCAGGCAGTGAAGAAAGCAAATGTTATGTTATAATTCATAGCAAAAGGAATTGAGTATAAGGGCAGGGAGGTTCTACTGCAGTTGTACAGGCTCTTGGTGAGACCACACCTGGAGTATTGCGTACAGTTTAGGTCTCCTAATCTGAGGAAGGACATTCTTGCCATAGAGAAGGTTCACCAGACTGATTCCTGGGATGTCAGGACTTTCATATGTAGAAAGACTGGATAGACTCGGCTTGTACTCGATAGAATTTACAAGATTGAGGGGGGATCTTATAGAAACTTACAACATTCTTAAGGGGTTGGACAGGCTAGATGCAGGAAGATTGTTCCTGATGTTGGGGAAGTCCAGAACAAGGGGTCACAGTTTAAGGATAAGGGGGAAGTCTTTTAGGACCGAGATGAGACAAACATTTTTCACACAGAGAGTGGAGAATCTGTGGAATTCTCTGCCACAGAAGGTAGTTGAGGCCAGTTCATTGGCTATATTTAAGAGGGAGTTAGATGTGGCCCTTGTGGCTAAAGAGATCAGGGGGTATGGAGAGAAGGCAGGTACAGGATACTGAGTTGGATGATCAGCCATGATCATATTGAATGGCGGTGCAGGCTCGAAGAGCCGAATGGCCTCTACTCCTGCGCCTATTTTCTATGTTTCTATGAACTGCCCACTTCCTGTTGATAAAACAATGGGGAATAACAACACAGACTAGTGACCCAACTGATGGGAGAAGTTTAGATCCTCCCACACATTTTATTGGCAGATGTATGTATGGACATGAATTAGTACATTGCATATATTCCATGCCTTTTCTCAGCGCAACATTTCAGCGGCCAAACGCACATTCCGGGACCTGTTGTCTCTGTATCCCAGCAGAAGAATATCCGACATGTTCCTTCAGTATCTTTACATCTTTGTGCATTCACGGTAAACACTGTGTAGGGAAATATATCCATCTCAGTTTCCGTGCACATGAGCGGACAGTGAGCAACGGGAGGATGTTCTACCCTCTGGTGATGCCATCCGTTCACATTCTTGTTTATATTAATATGGAAGCTGAATTATATTGTTATATCGAATCCCTATTGAGGGGCTGTGCTCCATGCCCAGTATCGAACGGTTGTGAGGTGCAGAATTCTATTGGTGTTGTGAAGCTATTTTCTTCACATCTTTTGGTAAATTGATATAACCATATAACCATATAACAATTACAGCACGGAAACAGGCCATCTCGGCCCTTCAAGTCCGTGCCGAACACTTATTTTCCCCTAGTCCCATCTACCTGCACTCAGACCATAAACCTCCATTCCTTTCCCATCCATATACCTACCCAATTTATTTTTAAATGATAAAATCGAACCTGCCTCCACCACTTCCACTGGAAGCTCATTCCACACAGCTACCACTCTCTGAGTAAAGATGTTCCCCCTCATGTTACCCCTAAACTTCTGTCCCTTAATTCTCAAGTCATGTCTTCTTGTTTGAATCTTCCCTACTCTCAATGAATAAGCTTATCCACGTACACTCTGTCTGTCCCTCTCATCATTTTAAAGATCTCTATCAAGTCTCCCCTTAACCTTCTGCGCTCCAAAGAATAAAGACCTAACTTGTTCAGCCTTTCTCTGTAACTTAGTTGCTGAAACCCAGGCAACATTCTAGTAAATCTCCTCTGCACTCTCTCTATTTTGTTCACATCCTTCCTATAATTAGGCAACCAAAATTGTACACCATACTCCAGAATTGGCCTCACCAATGCCTTGTACAATTTTAACATTACATCCCAACTTCTATACTCAATGCTCTGATTTATATAGGCCAGCACCCCAAAAGCTTTCTTTACCACCCTATCTACATGAGATTCCACCTTCAGGGAACTGTGCACAGTTATTCCTAGATCCCTCTGTTCAACTGCATTCCTCAATTCTCTACCATTCACCATGTACGTCCTATTTTGATTTGTCCTGCCAAGATGTAGCACCTCACACTTATCAGCAATAAACTCTATACGAGTATGTGATAGGAACACAAATCTATTCCGTAGATTATATTTTGTCTCAAAGATTTACGCTTTGGTAAGAGTCCTGGTGTCTCCGAATGAAGCGAGTGGTTTCCAGCTGGTGAGAGTGAATCGAGCCTGTTGGATGTCAGACTAGAATGCCCTATAAATGTGGAAATCCCACAATCAGAAGCACAATCTTACTGATGCCGTGCTTCAATGTGATAAACATTGAGTTGGTAACTACCATAAAGAGGCGGGTGTGGGAAAGAAATGTTTGCGTGGCAAAGCACAGTTTGCCACCTCATCCCTGCGAGCCTTGTCTCATACCTTTTGAATACAGGCCTGAACAGCCGTGCGTTAGTGGGGAGATCGACAATAGCTGTGTGGAATGAGCTTCCAATGGAAGTGGTGAAGGCAGGTTCGTTTTGATCATTGAAAAATAAATTGGATAGGTATATGGGTGGGAAAGGAATGGAGGGTTGTGGTCTGAGTGCAGGTAGATGGGACTAGGTGAGAGTAAGTGTTCGGCACGGACTAGAAGGGCCGAGATGGCCTGTTTCCGTGCTGTAATTGTTATAGGGTTATATGATACTCGGTGGCAGAGGGACGTGTCGGGGATTAGAAATAGGACCCGTTCTACCCTTCTGACCTGCACCATTCATTATCATGATGTCTGAAGAAGGGTTTTGGCCCGAAACGTTGCCTATTTCCTTCGCTCCTAGATGCTGCTGAACCCACTGAGTTTCTCCAGCATTTTTGTGTACCTTCGATTTTCCAGCATCTGCAGTTCCTTCTTGAACCATGAATTATCATAATTGCTACAGTTGCTCATCAATCCATATTTATTCCCAAATCCTAAAATTCCCTTAATGCTTGTAACGACTTGTTTTTGTCTGTACAATATATTCAAAGGGAATTCAGATTTATCGAGCCACTCTGCACGGAAGCAGGCCCTTTGACCCAACTCTTCCTGCTGATGAAAATGTCCCATCTATGGTTGTTCCGTGAGCCCGCGTTCAGCTGATACCCCCCACACATCCACTGTCCTTTTAGTCATAGAGTTTTACAGTGTGGAAACAGGCTCTTCAGCCCAACTTGCCCACACCGCACTACTCTCGTCGGCACTAGTCCCACCTTTTCATAGCAAAAGGATTTGAGTATAGGAGCAGAGAGGTTCTACTGCAGTTCTTAAGGGGTTGGACAGGCTAGATGCAGGAAGATTGTTCCCGATGTTGCTGTGTACAACACAGAGGGCTGTGGAGGCCAAATCACTGGATGGATTTAAGAGAGAGTTAGATAGAGCTCTAGGGGCTGGTGGAGTCAAGGGATATGGGGAGAAGGCAGGCACGGGTTATTGATTGGGGACGATCAGCCATGATCACAATGAATGGCGGTGCTGGCTTGAAGGGCCGAATGGCCTCCTGCACCTATTTTCTATGTTTCTATGTTTCTATGTCACGTATCCTTTGTTTTCTCCGGAAATGCTACCTGACTCGCTAAGTTGCTCCAGCACCTTGTGCCTATCAAATATATACATACCTCTGCGTGTTAAGTCTTCAACAGCCCTCTCTTCGGCAATGGTAGACCAAACAAAAGACAGAACTATAAGTAGGAAGAACATAACTTTCACAATTTCCCTTTGCTTTCCTCGGGCAGAATGATCCCCTCCTGTGCAGATGTGTTATATCCACTCGAAGAACCTCCCGCTGTTAATAATCACCAGTGTTGGCCTCGTCTACGACTTGGACTAAATGTTCTACAATGAAACCTCAAATCGACTTGCAATGTTGAGTCTGATTAATACCGAGAGGCACCAATATGACTGATGATTAAACTAGTCAAGGCTGAAAGGAACATGGTGTTATGATTGAAGTATAGAACAGGAAAGAATCACAGTCCCTGAATATAGACTGGCTCCTTATAGAATGTATCAATTTTAATTTGAGTCTGGAAAAAATCAAACGTAGAGAGTTGTGTGGAGAGATCTGATACCGTTTGGATTCCAGGTTGGATCTTTGGGTCGATCAAGGTCACTTTGGGTCGTTGGGCAGTGAAGAAAGCGAATGGTATGTTGGCATTCGTAGCAAAAGGACTTGAGTATAGGAGCAGGGAGGTTCTACTGCAGTTGTACAGGGTCTTGGTGAGACCACACCTGGAGTATTGCGTTTAGTTTTGGTCTCCTAATCTGAGGAAAGACATTCTTGCCATAGAGGGAGTACAGAGAAGGTTCACCAGACTGATTCCTGGGATGGCAGGACTTTCATATGAAGAAAGACTGGATAGACACGGCTTGTATTCGTTAGAATTTAGAAGATCTTATAGAAACTTCAAAAATTCTTAAGGGATTGGACAGGCTAGATACAGGAAGATTGTTCCTGATGTTGGGGAAGTCCAGAACAAGGGGTCACAATTTAAGGATAAGGGGGAAATCTTTTAGGACCGAGATGAGAAAAACATTTTTTACACAGAGAGTGGTGAATCTGGAATACTCTGCCACAGAAGGTAGTTGGCGCTGCAGGTAATATTGAATGGTGGTGCAGGCTCGAAGGGCCGAATGGCCTACTCCTGCACCTATTTTCTATGTTTTTATGTTTCTATGTCTGTTCAAGAATGATCCCTATAATACATTCTTCCACTTAGCCAGGGAACTATAGAGTCGCGGAGCTGCAGAACAAGGACACGATCCCTTGGGTCCATCATTGGAGACTGAGGCAACCCTTTAGAGACTAGGGAAATCATTAAGAGACTGAGAAAATTCGGTATTTCTACAATGATCCTGATAAACACATGCACATATGTACGTGAGAAAGCATACTCTGGTGTTCCATAAGAGCCTGGTTTGGAAACACATTTTCCCAACACGATAATAGATTGCAAGGCAGTGTTTGTGCAGCCCAGCCCATCGCACAGACTAGATTCCCCATCATTGACTCCACATAAAATGTAGGCTGCCTCGCAAAGGTTACAAACATAATCGAAGATTTATCCCACACAGGTAACAAAGAAACATGGAAACATAGAAACATAGACAATAGGTGCAGGAGTAGGCCATTCGACTCTTCGAACCTGCACCGCCATTCAATATGATCATGGCTGATCATCCAACTCAGTATCCTGTACCTGCCTTCTCTCCATACCCCCTGATCCCTTTAGCCACAAGGGCCACATCTAACTCCCTCTTAAATATAGCCAGTGAACTGGCCTCAACTACATTCTGTGGCAGAGAATTCCAGAGATTCACCACTCTCTGTGTAAAAAATGTTTCTCTCATCTCAGTCCTAAAAGATGTCCCCTTATCATTAAACTGTGACCCTTGTTCTGGACTTCCCCAACATCGGGAACAATCTTCCGGCATCTAGCCTGTCCAACCCCTTAAGAATGTTGTTCTATAAGACCACTTAACCTATAAGTGGTTTCTTTAACCACTTATACCAGCCCCCATTGGGCAAACGGTATAGAAGCTTCAAAGGGCTTTCCAATAGACTCAGGAAATTCTTCTTCCCCACTGTCACCAGACTCCTGATCAGTCCTTCCAAACGCTAGGGCATTGCCGAATTCACGTCTAACTCAATGTGGGCATTAGCTTTGGTCTGTGCAACTAATGAGATTAAATGTTGAGGACTATATTCTTCACTTTGTATATTACTCTTTGCTCTGCCTATTGGACGCGAGTTTGTCCTGATTATATTCATGTATAATATTATCCGATAGTATTGGACCGCATGCAATAACAATATTTCACGGCACCTCGGTACAATAATAAATCGAAACCTAAACCGATCCAAGAAGATCAAGTTGGCATATTGAGATCGTTTAATTTGTCTGAACTTAGCCCATATCCTTCTCATCGCTTCATACCTGTGCAAATACCTTTTACAATTCCTAAATGGATGGCTTCCTACAACTTTGCTGGCAGCCCACTCCACATACGGACTACTGGGTTGCCACAATGGCCACTGCAAATTCATTACCCTGTCACCATAACCATTCGGCCTCTAAATTTAGAATTCCCCCTTGGGAAAATAGGCTGTGCGCGCTCATTTTATCGACGTCCACATGACCCTGTGTACTCCAGAACAAGGGGTCACAGTTTAAGGATAAGGGAGAAGTCTTTTAGGATCGAGATGAGAAAATCATTTTTCACACAGAGAGTGGTGAATCTGTGGAATTCTCTGCCACAGAAGGTAGTTGAGGCCACAGTTCATTGGCTATTTTTAAGAGGGAGTTAGATGTGGCCCTTGTGGCTAAAGGGATCAGGGGGTATGGAGAGAAGGCAGGTACAGGATACTGAGTTGGATGATCAGCCATGATCATATTGAATGGCGGTGCAGGCTCGAAGGTTCAAATATTAAAGATGAGATTTATTAAGTCCAGTTCTTTCTTGTTGTGTCTATTGATGTGTTCTGCTGCTCACTGCCTCTCGATGCCTCTTTGCTGTTGATAAAATAGGAGACAATTGTAATATGGAGAGATAGAGATGTCAAATTTTAACAAAGAAAATCTGAGAATTTACCGTAAAAGTCATCATTCAGTGCAGGCCAGCAAATCCCTCATCACTTCAAGCAGGCTGCAGGCCGGACAGCAAATCCAATCTTGCAGCCCTTATAGATAATAGACAATAGGCGCAGGAGTGTCACCAAACTTCTGAATTCTCTGGGGTGGACCCCTCTCCAAGACAGACACACGTGAAGCTCACCGTTTGACCTGTTTTTACAACATGTTAAATGGTCAGCTCGACATAGATTACAAGACCTACACCAAACCCAAACCAATCAGGAGCAGACGAGGGCATTCGATCCAATTTGTGATTCCAGCTACAAAGACAGATGTGTACAACAATTCGTTCTTCCCCCGCACAATTAAAGCATGGAATAATCTCCACCCTACTATAGTTACCCAACCAGATGCAACTACATTTAAAGTAGCTCTTTCTTCCCAATAACCCTTTCTGGCTTAAGTCCTCTCTCCACCAACACCAGTTTAAATTCCATTTGGAATATTTTGGAGGACCAAGAAACCAGGAACCAAGTAGACCATTCGTCCCTTTGAGCCGGCACCGCTATTCAATGTGATCATGGTTGATCATCCCCAATCAGTACCCCGTTCCTGCCTTCTCCCCATATCCCTGACTCCGCTATTTTTAAGAGCCCTATCTAGCTCTCTCTTGAAAGCACCCAGAGAACCTACCTCCACTGCCCTCTGAGACCATCTATTTGTTTAGAAGCCTATAACTAATATGTTTTAATTGCCCCGCTGGAGATTTCCAAACATATAAATGTTGAGCACATTGGGACTACCACCGATTGAAATCCGTCGTTGGAAGAACAGCCATCAGTTCCCATGGAAAATGCATGGTCCAGCAAGTGGTCTGGTGTACGCGATCTACTATCCTATCCTTGCAGCCATTGGTGGTCCACGTAAGATATCCATTTGTTGGTAGTGCCGGCGATTTCCTAAAGTAATTTTCTGCTGTTTGTGATCAATGTATTGATAGAGGGTCGCGTATTAATAACATCAATTAACGCGGGGTGAGTGCACGATACTGGCGTCGAGTTCACATCTTTGTAAAAGAGTCGGCACGACGGACAAAATCATTAAATCTCCGTCAAGGTCCTTCATGAATGATTAGACTATCTTTCCTTTACACCTGCGATTGAGGGCAAATATTTGCAACTGTGCTCACATGTTTTCAAGTAAAATAATTTAGAGCGATCTCTTTTGTCTGGGCACCGTTTACCATATAACCATATAACAATTACAGCACGGAAACAGGGCATCTCGGCCCTTCAAGTCCGTGCCGAACACTTATTTTCCCCTAGTCCCATCTACCTGCACTCAGACCCTTACCCTCCATTCCTTTACCGTCTATATACCTATCCAATTTATTTTTAAATGATAAAATCGAACCTGCCTTCACCACTTCCACTGGAAGCTCATTCCACACAGCTACCACTCTCTGAGTAAAGAAGTTCCCCCTCATGTTGCCCCTAAACCTCTGTCCCTTAATTCTCAAGTCTTGTTTGAATCTTCCCTACTCTCAGTGGGAAAAGCTTATCCACGTCAAGTCTGTCTATCCCTCTGATCATTTTAAAGACCTCTATCAAATCCGACAATAGACCCTCTTCTGATGTTTTGTTTAAAATTGTCACCTAAATATGTCAAAACATAATCACATTGAGTCCAATATTTAAAACGTCTCATCTTATTCGTTTATTAATGAATATTACATCATAAAATGCCTTCAGCCGTACACTATAAGTTTGAGAAGTACTATATTACAGTTTTACCGTTGCTTTCCTTTAAAATCTGAGGAAAGACATTCTTGCCATAGAGGGAGTACAGAGAAGGTTCACCAGATTGATTCCTGGGATGGCAGGACTTTCATATGAAGAAAGACTGGATAGACTCGGCTTGTACTTGCTAGAATTTAGAAGATTGAGGGGGGATCTTATAGAAACTTAGAGAATGCTTAAGGGGTTGGAGAGGCTAGATGCAGGAAGATTGTTCCCGTTGCTGGGGAAGTCCAGAACAAGGGGTCACAGTTTAAGGATAAGGGGGAAATCTTTTAGGACCGATATGAGAAAATCATTTTTCACATAGAGAGTGGTGAATCCCTGGAATTCTCTGCCACAGAAAATAGTTGAGGCCAGTTGATTGGCTATATTTAAGAGGGAGTTAGATGTGACCCTTGTGGCTAAAGGGATCAGGGGGTTTGGAGAGAAGGCAGGTACAGGATACTGAGTTGGATGGTCAGCCATGATCATATTGAATGATGGTGCAAGCTCGAAGGGCCGAATGGCCTCTACTCCTGCACCTATTTTCTATGTTTCTATGTTTCTAAATGAACAAGTGATTACTGATCTAAACCCAATTCGGATGACAATCATTTATTAGAATATTGCGAGTTGCTTCTCTACTGCGAAGGAAATGTGCCAGATCTACATTATAGACAATATATGTCTGTATTCAATGCGATTTCAGGTATTTAATTACATAATATGAAATACGCATTTTTACCAAGCCTTCCGATGGCACGAGAGTGCTTACATTGTCTTGTTGCCAATTGAACCACAGTTTGCAGCACTTTCATCCACGAATGAGAACAAATGTGCGGTATGTACGCTATATTACACCCTGTGCAGCAATTGAGACTATGGGCTGAATTCGGATGTATTTATGTTAACGTTTATTGTGCAGGGAATGTACCAGAAATACTGTATAGAATTGTATGTGGTGCAGGAGGATGATAGGGGGTCTTATAGAGGTGTACAAAATCATGCGGGGAATAGATCGGGTAGAGGCACAGAGTCTCTTGCCCAGAGAAGGGGAATCGAGGACCAGAGGACATGGGTTCAAGGTGACGGGGAAAAGATTTACTAGGAATCCATGGGGCAACTTTTTCATACAAAGGGTGATGGGTGCATGGTATAAGCTGAGGCTGGGACTATCCCATCGCTTAAGAAACAGTTAGACAGGTACATGCATAGGACAGGCTTGGAGGGATATGGACCAAGCGCAGGCAAGTGGGACCAGTGTAGCTGGGACATTGTTGGCCAGTGTGGGCAAGTTGGTTTCCACACTGTGTCACTCTGTGCCTCTATGACTCTTTGACTCATATTAAGTCAATTTCTCCGATGATGACAGGTGTGTGGTGACATGGAGGGAAACTAATTCTGATTTGTGTCGTTGCATGAGATAAAACATGACACCATGCCGTATTATTTACCATTAGAGTACTATATCTTGTTCACCACATCGTGGAATTACTTTACATAATGGGAGTGCGGTGCCAAACTTTACATATGAATAGAAACTGCTCGGCGTATTGTGTAGCTTAGGATGAACTAATTCAATTAAATAAAGAGTATCGCAGGATTTAATAACGGAAACATTTCTGTTGCTAATGGCCAAATTGTCTTTCCGCCGATCTGACTATTTTAAGCAACCATTGAATCATCAAAACCTGACACTCACTCCCGTGTCTTGCGGCAACAGGTAAAACCATAGACAAGGACTCCCTGTCAATGATGCAACACTAAGTGCAAATTCGGACAGTGTAAGCGCTAGCGACAGTCAACAGTTCACAGTGAAACTGAGACGTGTTCTTGACTTGGTCCAATGTTGGTGACTCGAAAGAGATAATAAATGAGGACCCTTGTGGCTAAAGGGATCAGGGTGTATGGAGAGAAGGCAGGTATAGGATACTGATCAACCATGGAGGGAGTACAGAGAAGGTTCGCCAGACTGATTCCTGGGATGTCAGGACTTTCATATGAAGAAAGACTGGATAGACTCGGCTTGTACTCGCTTATAGAAACTTACAAAATTCTTAAGAGGTTGGACAGGCTAGATGCAGGAAGATTGTTCCCGATGTTGGGGAAGTCCAGAACAAGGGGTCACAGTTTAAGGATAAGGGTAGTCTTTTAGGACCGAGATGAGAAAAACATTTTTCACTTGGAGAGTGGAGAATCTGTGGAATTCTCTGCCACAGAAGGTAGTTGAGGCCACACAGTTCATTGGCTATATTTAAGAGGGAGTTAGATGTGGCCCTTGTAGCTAAAGGGATGAGGGGGTATGGAGAGAAGGCAGGTACGGGATACTGAGTTGTATGATCAGCCATGATCATATTGAATGGCGGTGCTGGCTCGAAGGGCCGAATGGCCTACTCCTGCTTCTATGTTTCTATGTTTCTATGAACAATTGTTATAATACGCAAAAATAACAAGGTGTGTTGGTACAGAATGGTTTCACGATTCCGGCAAGTATTGTGAGTGTTTAAGAAGGAACTGCAGATGCTGGAAAATCGAAGGTACACCAAAATGCTGGAGAAACTCAGCGGGTGCAGCAGCATCTATGGAGCGAATGAAACAGGAAACGTTTCGGGCCAAAACACTTCTTCAGACTGATAGGCAAGGCAAGGCAACTTTATTTATATAGCACATTTCATACACGAGGCAGACTCAAAGTGCTTCACATAAAAACATGTCATACAATAAAATGAAATAATAAAATGAAATAAAATAGAAGAATTAAAAGAAAAGAAAAGCAAAATTAAAAATGCATTATAAAAAGTGCAAAAGTTAAAAGTGCAATGTAGTTAAGATTTAGCTGAAAGCTAAAGTAAACATAAAAGTTTTCAGTCTTGTTTTAAAAGTGGTCAAAGTTGAGGCAAGTCTTAAATCTTCAGGAAGTTTATTCCAGCTATTTGTTGCATGGTAACTAAATCCTGCTTTCCCATGTTTTGTATTTACTCTGGGAATCACTAACAGCTTGGTTTCAGAAGATCTTAGCGGTCTGGAAGGCTTATATAGTGGAAGCATGTCAGTGATATACTTTGGTCCTAAACCATGTAGTGATTTATAGGTGAGCAGCAGGATTTTGAAAACAATTCTCTGACATACAGGGAGCCAATGTAAGGATTTAAGAATTGGTGTAATGTGTTCAAATGTTTTGGTCTTTGTTAGAACTCTAGCAACAGCGTTCTGAACAAGCTGTAGCTGCCTGATCGTTTTTTTCGGAAGACCTGCAAGGAGACCGTTACAATAATCTAGCCTACTAGTAATAAAGGCATGTACAAGTCTTGAGCTAACATGAGTCCTCTTAATCTTGCTACGTTTTTGAGGTGATAGTAGGCCGATTTTGTTACTGATTTGATGTGACTGTCGAAATGTAAGTCTGAATCCATGATAACCCTGAGATTTCTGGCTTTGTTTGAAGTTTTCAGGGACAGCGAGTGAAGGTGTTGGGTTACTTGAAGCCTTTCATTTTTAGCACCAAAACAGTTATCTCTGTTTTGTCCTTATTTAGTTGGAGGAAATTTTGGCACATCCAGTCTTAGACATGCTCAATGCACTGACACAGCAGATCTATGGGGCGATAGTCATCTGGTGATAGCGCTACATAGATTTGAGTGTCATCGGCATAGCAGTGGAGGTTAATATTATTATTTCGCATGATTTGCCCTAGTGGGAGCATGTAGATGTTGAATAAAGAGGGCCCTAAGATCGAACCTTGCGGGACTCCACACGTCACGTTGGTTGGTTCTGATACAAAGTCGCCAATGGAAACAAAATAGTTCCTATCTTGTAGATATGACCTGAACCAACTTAAGACTGTGCCTGAGAGCCCCACCCATTTTTCCACCCCGTCCAAAGGTATTGAGTGATCAACAGTGTTGAATGCAGCACTGAGGTCTAATAGCATTAATATTGAAACTTTGCCAGAGTCTGTGTTAAGACGGATGTCGTTTACAACTTTAATAAGGGCGGTCTCGGTGCTATGAAGAGGTCGACATCCTGACTGGAAGTTGTCGTAGCAACCGGTTGAAGCCAGGAAGTGATTAAGTTGCTGGAGGACAACTTTCTCAATGATTTTACTTATGAAAGATAGGTTTGATAGTGGTCTATAGTTGTTAATAATAGAGGCATCTAGGCTCCGCTTTTTTAAAAGAGGTTTAATAACTGCAGTTTTCAAGGCTTTTGGGAAATTGCCTGATTGAAGAGTACAGTATGTCTATAGGGGGTGGGGAGAAGAAAGGAAAAAGGAGGAGGAACCCGAAGGCTGGGGGATGGGAGGAGACAGCCCGAGGTATTGTGAGTATTCTGGGCTTGTGAGTGTTGTGAGTGTTCTGGCCTTTCACCCACACGCCGTCTCTAATTTTATTTCTCAACAGCGAACTTGGCCGCGATTGTGATCCTGTTGCGTGGAAGATGCGGGCTCTCCAAATGCATCACATACTACCTGGTCGGCATGGCAGTGACAGACCTCCTTCTGATTATTAGCGCCGTGATATTGAATCGAATAGCAGGGATCTTTTTCATTGACAGTTTCCTCTCCACTACCCCCGCTTGCAGTGTCGGCACTGTGCTGATCTACAGCAGCAGAGATTGCTCTGTTTGGCTGACGGTCGTGTTCACCTTTGATCGTTTTGTCGCAATTTGCGGCCTGGAGCTGAAAACATGGTATTGTACCGAGAAAACAGCGGCTGTGGTTATAGCTGCTGTCTGTGTCCTGACATGTGCAAAAAACATTCCATTTTATTTTACATACCAACCCTTATACATTGTCGACAATGTGTCCTGGTTCTGTGAAATTAAACATAGCTACTACACGTCACATGCATGGATAGCCTATGACTGGCTGGATCGCATTATAACACCGTGCGCCCCTTTCTGTCTGATTCTGTTGCTCAACGTGCTGACGGTCAGGCATGTGTTGGCAGCCAGCAAAGCCTGCAGGAGCCTTCGCGGTAACAAGAACGACCCCGATCACAGAGACCCAGAAATGGCAAACCGCAGGAAGTCCATCATATTATTGTTCGCCATATCGGTCAGTTTCCTGCTACTGTGGAGTACGTACGTGGGACAGTTCCTATACGTTCGAATTGTCGGCGATTCATATTTCACTGGATTTGATTTCGATGACCCGCGGTTCCTTCTCCAAGAAAGTTCAAACATGCTTCAGCTCCTCAGCTCCTGCACCAATACCTTTATTTACGTAGTGACCCAGACCAACTTCAGGAAGGAACTGAAGGCTGCGGCGAAATTTCCCCTAACATTCATTTTGAACTGTTTTATGAGACACAACTAAACTCGTTCGGGTTTAGAGGTGACTTTCTTTTTTTTATAATTGAACTGAATTAAATTTTATTTTTGTCCTTCAGACCTTTTGGTCTGAACGAAATTCCGTTGCCTTGCAGTCATACATATAATAAAAATGAATAAAACACACAATAACACAAATTTAACATCCACCACAGTGAGTTCACCAGGCACCTCTTCACTGTGATGGAAGGCAAAATATTAAAGTCTTGTTCTCCCTCTGCGCTGAGGCGATCCAGGGCTCCGATGTTGTGACATCACCGGGTGATGGCAAGTAAGTCAGTCCCGCGCCTGAATCCGAGCTCCGCGAACGGGCCGGTTCAAACTCCGCGGCCCGGGGTGGTCGAAGCTGCCGAAGCTGCCGCCCTCCAGCCCAGCGGACGCAGCTGTTGTTGCGGGAGCTCCGGAAAAAACAGGTCACCAACCTGTGAGCTGCGAGCTCTCGACGATGTCGTCCACTGGGCCCGCGGCCGAGTCCACCGGGTCCGCGGCCAAGCCTCCGAGGTCGGGTCGCCGCTGCCGCCGGAACGACGCCACAGCACCGAGGTCCCCAGCTCCACAATTAGACCTCGGCACAGACGGAGTCCGAGACTGGGGAAACGACAAGAAAAGTCGCAGTCTCCCGAAGGAAGAGACCAAAAACATGTTTCTCCCACCCACACACCCACACACACACAACACAATAAAACAAAATTAACTAAAACAGGACAAAAGAACAACAAAAAATGAAAGAACAGACGGACTGCAGGAGAGCCGCAGCTGCGCCACCAACTTGATCTGAACTATCGGTCCTCCCGGAGCAGATTTCATCGGAGAGGCCAAGCACAGATTTGCGATGAACACCCCCGCACAGTCCACCTAAACCCACATGATCTCAGATTCAGATTCAGATTCAGATTTAAACTTTATTGTCATTGTGCAGTGAACAGTACAGAGACAACCAAATGCAGTTCGCATCTCCCTAGAAGAGCGACATAGAATATGAGCAATAAATAAATATATTTGCGTGCATCCCTGATAATGATCACCAACTCCCAGATAAACTGAACACTTTCTATGGCAGGTTTGAACAGTCTCCAGTCCCTCCACCATCGTCCCCCTCTCCTCTTCCTCCCCCTCCATTCCACATCCAGGAGGTCAAGGTGAGGACTACCTTCAGAAGACAGAAGAAAAACAAATCTGCAGGCCCAGACAACATCAGCCCAGCAGTGCTCCATCATTGTGCAGCAGAACTGGCCCCTGTGTTCACCAACATCTTCAATTCCTCCCTCTGCCAATGTTCAGTGCCCCAGTGCTTCAAACAATCCACCATCATTCCTGTGCCCAAGTCTAACACGTCATCCTGCCTCAATGACTACAGACCGATTGCCCTTACATCTGTGGCCATGAAGTCATTTGAGCGCATTATTCTCGCTCACCTCAAAATCAGCACTTCCTCCAACATAGACCCACATCAATTCGCATATAGAGCCAACATGTCAGTAGAAGACACAGTCAACGTGGCCATCCATCACACTCTGCAACACCCGGAAACCGCCAACACGTATGCCCGCATCCTGTTCATGGACTTTAGTTTGGCATTCAACTCCATCAATCCGGTTAAACTCTTCCATAAATTAATGGACATGAACATTGACCCCTGCATCTGTCATTGGATCAACAGCTTCCTTTGGAACAGACAACAGAGGGTGAAGATACACAACACCACAACTCACCCTCTGCACCTCAGTACAGGAGTCCCTCGGGGCTGCGTCTTGTCACCCTGATTATTCTCACTCTACACAAATCAACTCACTTCCCAGTATAGTTCAGTTAAAATATATAAATACGCAGATGACACAACCATCATAGGTCTCATCTCGAACAATAACGAAACAGAATACCGCAGTCAAACACACAAAGCAGTCACTTGGTGCACAGATAATAACCCCCTACTCAACACATCAAAAACACACAAACTTATCATTGATCTCAGACGTAAGGCACAACCCAAGTCCCCCCTACTCATCTCAGGCGAACCCATATCCACCACTGACTCATTCAAATTTCTTGGCACTCATATAAGCAATAACCTCAAATGGAAAATCAATTCAGATCACATTTATAAAAAAGCCAACCAAAGACTTTTCTTTCTTCATCAGCTCAAGAAGTTCAGAGTGAGGAAACATCTCCTAATCCGTTTTTACACAGCCATCATCCAAAGCATGCTCACTTCATCTATAACAGTTTGGTACAGCAGTTTAGACACTCACTCCCGAAATAAACTACAGCGCATTGTTAACAAAGCATCCAAAATCATCAGCACCCCCTCCCATCAATAGAATCAGTCAATCTCAAACGGTCCGTGTCAAGGGTGAAGAAAATAATTTCTGATCCCTCCCACCCAGCTCACCACATCTTCCACCTGCTGCCCTCAGGGAGGCGCTACAGCTCACTGCCCGCCAAAACATCACGATTTAAAAACAGTTTCTATCCACATGCAATTCGAATTCTGAACACTCTATGACAACATCACATAGCCACCTCGTGCATGTGCTATATACTGCTTGTTGTTGTGTTTTTGAAATATTCATGTTATGTTTGACGGGAATCAACCTACTGTATAACATCCTGTACTGAACCTGAATTCCACCAGCTTGACTGTGTGGTCATTAAATAATCTAATCTAATACAGTCATGGTGGTGCAATTATTGGTTTTCCTGGTGGAAGAAGTGTGGGGAAGGGGTGGGAGGGGGGGGGGGGGTGATTGGCAATCGCCGAGGTACAGTGTTGAGTAGTGTGACATCCGCAGGGATGAAGCTGTTCCTGTACCTGCTGGTCCAGCAACAGAGAGACCTGTAGCGCCTCCCCAGATGGTAGGAGGATAAATGGTCTGTGGTTGTGGTGAGAGCAGTCCTTGACGATGCATCGCAGACAACGCTTGCTTTGGACAGACTCAATGGAGGGGAGCGAGGAACCGGTGATGCGTTGGGCAATTTTCACCACCCTCTGCAGTGCTTTCTGGTTGGAGACAGAGCAGTTGCCATACCATACTGTGATACAGTTGGTAAGGATGCTCTCGATGGTGCAGTGGTAGAAGTTCACCAGGATCCGAGGAGACAGATGGACCTTCTTTAGCCTTCTCAGAGACTAGAGAAAGTGTTGAGCAATCTCCCGGTTGCTCAACACTTTAACTCCCCCTCCCATTCTCACGCTGACCTTTCTGTCCTGGGCCTCCATTGTCAGAGTGAGGCTCAGCACAAATTGGAGGAGCAGCAACTCATTATATGTTTTGGTATCTGAGACCCCAGCAGTGAAAATGTTTCCCAGTCACTTCCTGGCGAGGATGCAACTATTCTCCGATTCGCGTCCTCGCCCCGGTCTGCTTAGTCTGGTTTAGTCCGGGCATCTTGGTCAGCACGGTCGATTTGGGCCGAAAGGCCTGGTTCCATGGTATATAACTTTAAGACTGCATTACTCAACCCATCATAAGGAGGTTGACAATTTAAAATGAGCAGACTGAGTGGCCTATATCTGTTTCATTTTTGCAAGAGTTGCCACACTTGAGCCTTTCAACCAAGTCGAGAGAGTAATGGTATCAAATAAAGAACCTTATTCAGGTTGGTCAAATGTTTGGGAAATGTGGCTTGGGACATGACATGGGGGACTAAGCAAATACACGGCCCCGAGAGCTGGTCAAAGAAGAATGAAATCTAAGATAGTCACTAAATGCTGGAGTACCTCAGCGGGGCCGACAATATCTCTGGAGAAAAGGATCATGTGACTTTTCGGGTCGTGACCCTTCTTCAGACTGATGTCAAGGGAGTGGGCAGTACAGATATGAAATATAGTCGGAGGCAGTAAGACTGGTCGGAGAACTTGGAAGGGGAGGGGATGGAGAGAGAGTGAAAGCAGGGGCTAGTTGAAGTTAGAGAAATCAATGTTCGAGATTCAAGAGACATTTATTGTCTCGTGCACCAATCGGTGCAGTGAAATGTGGGGTCGCCATACACCCATACGAATAAAAAGGACACAACACTCTCGCCGGGATGATGGAACTCCGACTACGGAACGGAAGAAGATCCTCAGTGCTTGGGCCTACGAATCGGCCACGTCCTACGGGAACAATCTTCCTGCATCTAGCCTGTCCAACCCCTTACGAATTTTGTACGTTTCTATAAGATCCCCCCTCAATCTTCTAAATTCTAGCGAGTACAAGCCGAGTCTATCCAGTCTTCTTCATATGAAAGTCTTGACATCCCAGGAATCAGTCTGGTGAACCTTCCCTGTACTCCCTCCATGGCTGATCAGTATCCTGTACCTGCCTTCTCTTCATACCCCCTGATCACTTTTGCTACAAGGGCCACATCTAAATCCCTCTTAACTATAGCGAATGAACTGGCCTCAACTACCTACTGTGGCAGAGAATTCCAGAGATTCGCCACTCTCTGTGTGAAAAAAAAAATATTTGCATCTCCTAAAACAGTTCAAAATGAATGTTAGCGGGAATTTCGCCCCATCTATCAGTTCCTTCCTGAAGTTGGTCTGGGTCACTACGTAAATAAAGGTATTGGTGCAGGAGCTGAGGAGCTGAAGCATGTTTGCACTTTCCTGGAGAAGGAACATCGGGTCATCGAAATCAAATCCAGTGAAATATGAATCGCCAACAATTCGAACGTATAGGAACTGTCCCACGTACGTACTCCACAGTAGCAGGAAACTGACCGATATGGCGAACAATAATAGGATGGACTTCCTGCGGTTTGCCATTTCTGGGTCTCTGTGATCGGGGTCGTTCTTGTTACCGCGAAGGCTCCTGCGGGCTCTGCTGGCTGCCAACACATGTCTGACCGTCAGCACGTTGAGCAACAGAATCAGACAGAAAGGGGCGCACGGTGTTGTAATGCGATCCAGCCAGTCACAGGCTATCCATGCATGTGACGTGTAGTAGCTATGTTTAATTCCACAGAACCAGGACACATTGTCGACAATGTATAAGGGTTGGTATGTAAAGTAAATTGGAATGTTTTTTACACATGTCAGGACACAGACAGCAGCTATAACCACAGCCGCTGTTTTCTCGGTACAATACCATGTTTTCAGCTCCAGGCCGCAAATGGCGACAAAACGATCAAAGGTGAACGCGACCGTCAGCCAAACAGAGCAATCTCTGCAGCTGTTGATTAGCACAGTGCCGACACTGCAAGCGGGGGTAGTGGAGAGGAAACTGTCAATGAAAAAGATCCCTGCTATTCGGTTCAATATCACGGCGCTAATAATCAGAAGGAGGTCTGTCACTACCATGCCAGGTAGTATGTGATGCATTTGGAGAGACCGCATCTTCCACGCAATAGGATCACAATCGCGGCCAAGTTCGCTGTTGAGAAATAAAATTAAAGAGACGGCGTGTGGGTGAAAGGCCAGAACACTCACAACACTCACAAGCCCAGAATACTCACAATACTTGCCGGAATCGTGAAACCATTCTTTACCAACACACCTTGTTATTTTTGCGTATTATAACAATTGTTCATAGAAACACAGAAAATAGGTGCAGGAGTAGGCCATTCGGCTCTTCGAGCCAGCACCGCCATTCAATATGATCATCCGACTCTGTATCCCATACCTGCCTTCTCTCCATACCCCCTGATCCCTGTAGCCACAAGGACCACATCTAACGTCCTCTTAAATATAGCCAATGAACTGGCCTCAACTACCTTCTGTGGCAGAGAATTCCAGAGATTCACCACTCTCTGTGCGAAAAATGGTTTTCTCATCTCGGTCCTAAAAGACTTCCCCCTTATCCTTAAACTGTAACCCCTTGTTCTGGACTTCCCCAACATCGGGAACAATCTTCCTGCATCTAGCCTGTCCAACCCCTCATTTATTATCTCTTTCGAGTCACCAACATTGGAGCAAGTCAAGAACACGTCTCGGTTTCACTGTGAACTGTTGACTGTCGCTAGCGCTTTCACTGTCCGAAGTTGCACTTAGTTCAGGGAGTCCTTGTCTATGGTTTTACCTGTTGCCGCAAGACACGGGAGTGAGTGTCAGGACTTGATGATTCAATGGTTGCTTCAAATAGTCAGATCGGCAGAAAGACAATTTGGCATATGTGACATAGAATTCCAGAGATTCACCACTCTCTGTGTGCAAAATGTTTTTCTCATCTCAGTCCTGAAAGGTTTCCCACTTATCCTTAAACTGTGACCCCTTGTTCTGGACTTCCCCAACATCGGGAACAATCATTCTGCATCTAGCCTGCCCAACTTCTTAAGAATCTTGCACGTTTCTATAAGATCCCCCCTCAATCTTCTAAATTCTAGCGAGTACAAGCCGAGTTTACCCAGTCGTTCTTCGTATGAAAGTCCTGCCATCACAGGAATCAGTCGGGTGAGCCTTCTCTGTACTCCCTCTATGGCAAGAATGTCTTTCCTCAGATTAGGAGGCGAAAACTGCACGCAATACTCCAGGTGTGGTCTCACCAAGATCCTGTACAACTGCAGTAGAACCTCCCTGCTCCTATACTCAAATCCTTTTGCTATGAATGCTAACTTACCATTCGCTTTCTTCACTGCCTGCTGCACCTGCATGCCTACTTTCAATGACTGGTGTACCGTGACACCCAGGTCTCGTTGCATCTCCCCTTTTCTTAATCGTCCACCATTCAGATAATAGTCTACTTTCCTGTTTTTTCCACCACAGTGGATAACCTCACATTTATCCTCATTTTACTGCATCTGCCATGCATTTGCCCACTCACCCAGCCTATCCGTCACCTTGCAGCCTCCTAGCATCCTCCTCACAGCTAACACTGCCCCCCCAGCTTCGTGTCATCCGCAAACTTGGAGATGTTGCATTCAATTCCCTCGTCCAAATCATTAATATATATTGTAAATAGCTGGGGTCCCAGCACTGAGCATTGCGGTACCCCACTAGTCACTGTCTGCCATTGTGAAAAGGACCCGTTTACTCCTACTCTTTGCTTTCTGTCTGCCAGCCAGTTCTCTATCCCCATCAATACTGAACCCCAATACCGTGTGCTTTAAGTTTGTATACTAATCTCTTATGTGGGACCTTGTCGAAAGCCTTCGGAAAGTCCAGATACACCACATCCACTGGTTCTCCCTTATCCACTCTACTTGTTTCATCCTCGAAAAATTCTATAAGTTTCGTCAGACATGATTTACCCTTCATCAATCCATGCCGACTTTGTCCAATGATTTAACCACTTTCCAAATGTGCTGCTATCCCATCTTTAAGAACTGACTCGAGCTGTTTCCCCACTACCGATGTTAGACTAACTAGGTCATAGAAACATAGAAACATAGAAACATAGAAAGTAGGTGCGAGAGTAGCCCACCAGTTCCGCCGAGCCCGCACCGCCATTCGCTCATGGCTGAACACTAAACAGGCACACTTACCCACAAACAGTAGACACAAGACACAGAACACAATACACTACCCTCCCCCTTATACCGCTTTCACCCCTCTCCACCCCAAGAACCTCGTGATCTCCTGGGGGAGGCAAAAAACCGGATAAAAACCCAGGTCCAATTCGGGAAAAAAAATCCGGGAAATTAACTAACTTTAATAACTGTCTCCAGCTTTTTTGTGTGCCTTCGATTTTCTAGCATCTGCAGTTCCTTCTTAAACACAGTCATTCAATTGGTCTGCCATGCCGTTGCTCCCCGTGATCAATTTACCTGTTTCTGACTGCAAGGGACCTACATATGTTTTAACTAATCTTTTTCTCCTCACATATCTATAAAAACGTTTGAAGTCAGTTTTTATGCCCTCCATTGCATATTCACCGTCAACCCTTTAAGAATCAATTGCCAGTCTATCTTGGCCAATTCACGTCTCATACCTTCAAAGTTACCTTTCTTTAATTTCACCTTGCTAACTATTGCTTCTACCCTCATTTTACACCCCTCTGTCTCTCCGCTCACACATTTAAGAAACCCTTTCCCTTTAACTCCATCCTCGACTATCCCATTTGACACGCCACCCGATGGCGGTGCAACATGGTGCCAGGACACTGTCAACTCGCTGAATGTCAAGTAGACAAATAAGCTCGTTATTGACTTTAGGAAGCAAGGTGAGTACAAAGCCCAAACAGCATCAATGGTTCAGACCTTGAGCCTCCTGGACTCCGCACAACAGGCAGCATCTCTGGAGAGAAGGAATGGATGGCGTTTCGGGTCGAGACCCTTCAGACTCAGTCTTCAGGTCTTCAGTCTTCAGCAACTGTACCGCTGCGCCACCGTATCGCCCTTGATGCCACAATCAAAAGTTCCCCGCTGCTGTTACCCAGTGAGCGGGAGTGTCCTATACCTTTGCTTAACTGACCCCGGCAGCTCTAGAAATTTCACAAAAATGCTGGAGAAACTCAGCGGGTGCAACAGCATCTAGGAGCGAAAGAAATAGGCAACGTTTCGGGCCGAAACCCTTCTTCAGATTGACATGACACAACCAGTGTGCTTTCCCCCCTGTCCACAGCACAGCAAGTGTATTCCCGAGTTCCTAAACTGTTCTTCCACATGTCACCTTGCATATTTGTTTCCCCAGAACGAAAACTGCTGGAGCTGGACCGGGACCAACCTCTTCATTTAAATTGATACAAAATGCCGGACCAACTCAACGAATCAGGCAGCATCTCATGCGAAAATAGATATGGAACGTTTCGGGTCGGAGGCCTTCGTATAAGAGTCAAGAGAGTCAAGAGTATATTTAATTGTCATTTGGACCCCTGGAGGTCCAAATGAAATGCCGTTTCTGCAGCCATACATTACACACAAATAGACCCCAGACACAACATAATTACATTTTACATAAACAAGGCCAAATAAACTTATCTCTCTACTGCACTCTCTCCCCCCCCCGATGTCAGAGTCAAAGTCAAAGCCCCCGGCTGGCGATGGCGATTGTCCCGCGGCCATTAAAGCCACGCCGGGTGGTGCGAGGTCGCACACCGGGTCTTGATGTTGGAGCCCCCGGTGTGCGCTCGCAAAGTCCCGCATTCCAGCCCGCACGGGGCAGTGGTGCTAAGCCCCGCTCCAGGAGCTCTTCGACCCCGCAACTCGGGCGGGAGAAGTCGCCGTTGCAGGAGCCCCGAAAAGCGGTCTCCCTCCAGGGATCCGCGGGCTCCCGGTGCCGCCGTCCGCAGACCCGCAGCAGCAGCCTCCGACTCAGCAGCAGCAGCGGCAGCGCTCCTCCACCGCTCCTCCACCGCTTCACCCGCTCCGGTCTCGGCCAGCTCCGCGACGGTGAGGTGAGTCGGCACCTGAGTCCCCGGCTTCTTCCTGTTGGAGGCCGCTCCTCGTTGCGGCCCCAACGACAGCTGAGACCCGACGAGAAAAGGTCGGGTCTCCAGTGCAGGGAGAGATTCAAAAGTTCCCCCCCCCCCCCCTCCCACCCCACCCCCCACCCACCCCCCCCCCCCCCCCCCCACACACACACACACACACCCCAACATAAAATAACAAAAACTACATAAAAACACAGACACAAAATAATAAAAACGCGGACAGGCTGCAGAGGCCGCTGCTGACCAGAGTCGCGCCGCCTACCGGATCTACCAGTTTCACAAAACAGTGAAAGGAGTCCGGCACAAATGTCCCACAAGTCGCAACTTCCAATCTCTACCTTGTTCCACCTTCCGAAGAGTGTTCGCCATCGGCATCTCCTTAATCCACTCATTTATTCCCACCAAACCTTCCCATCCCATCCACGCGCACTTTCACTTGCAGCCGAGTGAACAGAGCATGGTGGGTGTATGGGACGAATAAACGGAGGAGGTACTTGAGGCAGTGACTATCCCAACGTCTACGAAACATAGAAACATGGAAAATAGGTGCAACAGTGGGTCATTAGGCCTTACGATCCAGCACCACCATTCAATATGGTCATGACTGGTCTTGGTGAGACCACACCTGGAGTATTGCGTCCAGTTTTGGTTTCCTAATCTGAGGAAAGACATTCTTGTCGTAGAGGGAGCACAGAGAAGGTTCACCAGATTCCTGGGATGGCAGGACTTTCATATGAAGAAAGACTGGATAGACTCGGCTTGTACTCGCTGGAATTTAGAGGATTGAGGGGGGATCTTATAGAAACGTACAAAACTCTTAAGTGTTTGGACAGGCTAGATACAGGAAGATTGTTGGAATTGAAGACTGGAATTCTCTGCCACAGAAGGTAGTTGAGGCCAGTTCATTGACTATATTTAAGAGGGAGTTAGATGTGGCCCTTGTGGCTAAATGGATCAGGGGTTATGGAGAGAAGGTACAGGATACTGCGTTGGATGATCAGCCACGATCATATTGAATGGCGGTGCAGGCTCGAAGGGCCGAATGGCCTACTCCTGCACCTATATTCTATGTTTCTATGTTTCTATCCAGAATCAGTGCCCCGTCCCTGCTTTCTCGCAATATGCCTTGATTCCGTTAGACCTAAGAGATATATCCAACTCTCTCTTGAATACATGGGTAAGAAGGAACTGCAGATGCTGGTTTATACCGAAGATAGATACAAAATGCTGGAGTAATTCAACGGGACAGGCGGAATGTCTGGAGAAAAGGAATGGGCGACGTTTCGGGTCGAGACCCTTCTACATACTGGAGTCTGAAGTTTGAAGAAGGGTCTCCACCCGAAATATCGCCCATGTGTTCTCTCTGGAGATGCTGCCCGCCCCGCCGCTCTTGAACACATCCAGCGAATTAACCTCCACTGATCTCTGTCGCACTGAATTCCACAAATTCCCAACTCTCTGGGTGAAAAAGATCTTCTCATGTCAGTCATAAGTGGTTTACCCCTTATTCGTGTAAGAACTAACTGCAGATGCTGGGAACATCGAAGATAGACAAAAACGCTGGAGTAACTCAGCGAGTGAGGCAGCATCTATGGGGAGAAGGAATAGGCGACGTTTCGAGTCGAGGCCCTTCTTCAGACTGATGTCGGGGTGAGAGAAAGGAAGAGGCGATACAGTAGGCTTGTGGGCGTGCTGGGAAGGGGGGGGGGGGTAGAGGGAGGAAGCAAGCACTGTGTGATATTAGAGAAGGCAATGTTCATACCGCTAGGCTGTAAACTGCCCAGGCGAAATATGAGGTGTTGTTCCTCCAATTTGCGGTGGGCCTCACTCTGGCAATGGAGGGGGCCAGGACTGAAAGGTCAGATTCAGGTTGGTTAGTGCGATCTGAGCCGAGGTGTTGGGCAAAGTGATCGCCAAGCCTGTGTGGGGAACTTGACACCTGGAATAGCGGATGCAGTTGAAAATGTCGGAGGAGGTGCAGGTGAACCTCTGACTCACCTGGAAAGACGGATTGGGTCGTTGTATGGAATCGAAGGGCGAGGTAAAGCGACAAGGTAGCATTCCCTGCGGTTGTAAGGGAAAGTACCCGGGGAGAGGGTGGTTTGGGTGGGAAGGGACGAATTAACCAGAGAGTTAACTGTGCCTTTGGTTACACCCCCCCCCCCCCCCCCCCCCCCCCCTCGCAAAGATGTGAGATTTCATTAAGCGCTCACTTGGTTGAATAGATGCAAGCGGAATGTAAAGCGTCTCTTCCATGCGCGCAATACATGAAGCCGATTAAATGAGACAACTATCATAGACTCCAGCTTTTTGTGTCCATCCCCCCTCAATCCTCTGAATTCTAGCGAGTACAAGACGAGTCTATCCAATCTTTCTTCATATGACAGTCCTGACATCCCAGGAATCAGTCTGGTGACCCTTCTCTGTACTCCCTCTATGGCAAGAATGTCCTTCCTCAGATTTGGAGACCAAAACTGTACGCAATACTCCAGGTGTGGTCTCACCAAGACCTTGTACAACTGCAGTAGAACCTCCCTGCTCCTATACTCATATCCTTTTGCTATGAATGCTAACATACCATTCGCTTTCTTCACTGCCTGCTGCACCTGCATGCCTACTTTCAATGACTGGTGTACCATGACACCCAGGTCTCGTTGCATCTCCTGACGGATGTGATGCACATCCCCGTGTTCAGGGGCCTGAAGCTTCGGGCCGGGGGGGGGGGGGGGGGGGGGGGGGGGGGGGGGGGGGGGGGGGGGTCAGGGGGGTGGCGCAGTGGAACTGACTGCCGACCAGGGACCCATGCAAATCCGAGTGCAGACTGGCCGATCGTTTCTCCAAACATCCATGCTCCCACCGCCTTGGCCTTTACAAACTCCAGATTGCCAAACATTTAAACCCCTCCTCCCATTCCCACACTGACCTTTCAGGTCATCCACAATCAGTACCCCGTTCCTGCCTTCTCCCCATATCCACTGGCTCTGCTATCTTTAAGAGCTCTATCTAACTCTCTGTTGAACGCATCCAGAGAATTGGCCTCTTCAACATTCTGAGGCAGGGAATTCCACAGACTTACGACTGTCTGGGTGATTCTACCAATTTTTCATTGTTCGTATCTCTTCGTTATCCTCTCCTCCATAGCCAACAATGAAACAACGTGGGCTCCTGGGTCATCAGTGCCGGCACTAATTTGTTCTGTTGCTTTTGATACCTCTAGTTGTATGTGTCTATCTTACGTGAATATGCAGCAGTGGTTTCACAACCCACAGTACAACAACTCATATTTATCTAAACCTATTTTCCATTACTGAACTCATTCGTTCAGCCGATCAAGACCCGGCCTAGAAACATAGAAACATAGGAAATAGGTGCAGGAGTAGGTCATTCTGCCCTTCGAGCCTGCACCGCCATTCAATATGATCATGGCTGATCATCCTACTCGGTATCCTGTACCTGCCTTCTCTCCATAACCCCTGATACCTTTAGCCACAAGGGCCACATCTAACTGTTTAAGAAGGAAATGCAGATGCTGGTAAATCGAATGTACACAAAAATGCTGGAGAAACTCAGCGGGAGCAGCAGCATCTATGGAGCGAAGGAAATAGGCAACGTTTCGGGCCGCATCTAACTCCCTCTTAAATATAGCCAATGAACTGGCCTCAACTACCTTCTGTGGCAGAGAATGCCACAGATTCGCCACTCTCTGTGTGAAAAATGTTTTTCTTATCTCGGCCCTAAAATACTTCCCTCTTATTCTTAAACTGTGGCCCCTTGTTCTGGACTTCCCCAATATCGCGAAAAATCTTCCTGCATCTAGCCTGTCCAACCCCTTAAGAATTTTGTAAGTTTCTATAAGATCTCCCCTCAATCTTCTAAATTCTAGCGAGTACAAGCCGAGTCTATCCAGTATTTCTTCATATGAAAGTCCTGACATCCCAGGAGTCAATCTGGTGAACCTTCTATGTACCCCCTCTATGGCCAGAATGTCCTTCCTCAGATTAGGAGACCAAAACTTTACACAATACTCCAGGTTTTGTCTCACCAAGACCCTGTACAACTACAATTCTTTAATCTTCAAACTCTATGATACCACCAATGTTAATGTCTCCATACCACCTATTTCAATTCTTGTCGATCTCATTCGGCCCCATTACATCATTATGTCTTGATCATCCTCCACTCTTGTTCCATTAAACGGCATCCCGTGTGTCCTTGATCACACCCATGACAACATTGGATGGCGGCGTTGGCTCGATGGGCTCAATGGCCTACTGCTGCACATATTGTCTCGTGTCTATTAACCATATAACCATATAACCATATAACAATTACAGCACGGAAACAGGCCATCTCGACCCTTCTAGTCCGTGCCGAACACATAATCTCCCCTAGTCCCATATACCTGCGCTCAGACCATAACCCTCCATTCCCCTCCCATCCATATAACTATCCAATTTATTTTTAAATGATAAAAACGAACCTGCCTCCACCACCTTCACTGGAAGCTCATTCCACACAGCTACCACTCTCTGAGTGAGAAGTCCCCCCTCATGTTACCCCTAAACTTCAGTCCCTTAATTCTCAAGTCATGTCCCCTTGTTTGAATTTTCCCTACTCTCAGTGGGAAAAGCTTTTCCACGTCAACGTATATTGTTCTCCTCTGCACCTTTTCCCCTCTTCCCCCTCTTCCCTCTCATAGAGTGGCGATGTATAGTGGCCAGTAAGTCATGGGATCATACAAGTGGAAACATCCCATTCAGCCCATCATCCCCTCACCTGCCGACATGTCCGAGTTACACTGGTCCCCCTAGCCTGCGTTTGCCCCATATCCCCCTCAACCCAATACTATCAATCCCAAACCTGTCTTATCCATAAAGGATTTTGTGCCTTTTGTCGATAATCTAAATACATCTACCAAAGTCTCATAGATGGGGATTCTTATATCTCCAATTCGTCATAGAGTGATAGAGTCCTACGTCATGGCAAAAGGCCCTTATGCCCAAATTCTCCACACAGGCCAACACGTCCCACGCACTAACGTTGCGATTGTACCTGCCTCAACTACCTCCTCCGGCTGCTCGCTCCATGCACCCACCACCCTTTGTGCGAAAATGTTACCCCTCAGATTCCTATAAAATCTCCCCCCCCCCCCCCCCCCCCCCCCCCCCCCTTCGCCCCACCCCCCGCATCCCCAACCTATGTCCTCTGGTTCTCCATCCCTGGGCAAGAGATAATAGCGCCAATAACATATAATAATGTGGTATTTTGCAGTTCAGAGCTCAGGATAGAAAGGTACAGGAGAGGTCTTCTGATATATGCACGCCCAGGAATTTGAAGTTATTTACCCTCCCCACCATCGTCCCGTTGATATAAACAGGGTTGTGGATCCCTATCCTTCCCCTACTAAAGTCCACAATCCGTTCCTTGGTCTTACTGATATTGAGCGCCAGGTTGTTGTGCTGCACCATTAGGTCAGTTGGTCGGTCTCACCTCTCTCCATACACTGAATAGTCACTCAGCCTGCTGAACCTCTCCCTATAACCCGGGCTCTCGAGTCCTGGCAATGTCCTTGGTAAACCGCTGCACCTTTTCCCGTTATTCTACAGGTATTTGGAAATAAACTAGTGAAACAGGCGGTGCTGAATTGGCAGTGTCGGAAGTGTGCGACCACTCTTAGTGTGTCCACTCAGTGATGGCCAGCAACTGAGGAGCGTGTAAAGCTACAATACTTTGAGCTTTCTAACAGTGGGCCCGGGGAAGGTTATACCAGACATAGAAACATAGACAGAGAAAGTTTTTTCTCGCCTAAGTCTTAAATGACCTCCCCTTTATTCTAATAGAGTCGGGGGAGATAAAGAGGTGGGAGGCATGGGGAACGGATGAAATTTAGACGACAATGGTTTAGCCGAGTGGAGACAGAGGGGATGTGTAAGGAGAGTAGGGAGGAGAGAAGAGGAGTGGGGAAGGGAAGAAGGGGCGGGAGGAGGTAAAAGGGAGTTACGAAGGAAAGGGGAGGTGGGCCGATTGTGGAAATCCGAAATATCTCGCTGTGGCGGGTGTGCGGTCATCCGTCTACACTGACACTTGAAAGATGATGGATACGTTGAAATTGCTGGAGTCCTGAGCGAGAGACTGCGGTCATAGAAACATAGAAACATCGAAAATAGGTGGAGGAATAGAGGCCATTCGGCGCTTCGAGCCTGCGCCGCCATTCAATATGATCATGGCTGATCATCCAACTCAGTATCCTGTACCTGCCTTCTCTCCAAACCCCTGATACCTTAAGCCACAAGGGCCACATCTAACTCCCTCTTAAATATAGCCAATGAACTGGCCTCAACTACAGAAGGAAGTGGCAGAGAATTCCACAGATTCACCACTCTCTGTGTAAAAAAAAATTCTCATCTCGGCCCCTTATCCTGAAACTGTGGCCCCTTGTTTTGGACTTCCCCAACATCGGATACAATCTTCCTGCATCTAGCCTGTGCAACCCCTTAAGAATTTTGTAAGTTTTTATAAGGTCCCCCCTGGCCTCTGATCTACGTTCAGGCTGAGGATTTATTCATCAACCGAATCACTGATGTGAGCGGATATTTCACCGCGCTCGTCAACTGCTCCCTGAACTTGGACTGGGTCACCGCGTAAATGAATGTGTTGGTGCAACAGTTGACATCACTCAGCATCGCCCCGACATTGTTAAATGTCATTTCAAAATCAGTTCGATATGCTCCCTTTCCAGCGATCTGATACCAGAGGAAATCTACAAGAGTCACCAGCCACAGGAGGATGAAGCTGCCGGATATGGTCAATAGTAGAACCATAGACCTCCTCCTATTCCCCATCTCCGGGTCACTGCGGTTCTCCCCCTTGCTCTCACCCATCAGCCCCTTACGGACCCGATTTGCTGCTACAATGTGGCGGATTGTCAGAGCGTTGAGCAGCATGATCACAGCGAAAGGGAGAAGCGGTGTTATAACCGTGTCCACCCAGTCATATGCCACCCAAATGGGTTCCGTGAAATAACTGTTTTTCACGCGACAGAACCACGGTACATTGTCGATGAAACCTGATGGTTCATTAATGAAGTAGAAGGGGATGTTTTTTAGACAGAGCAGAACGCCGGTTGTTGCCAGAACCACGGCAGCCGTTTTCCCGCTGCAATATTTTGTTTTCAGCTTCTGGCAACAAATGGCGACAAACCGGTCAAAAGTGAAAGCGACGGTAAAACATACAGAACAGTTCACCGCTGCACGCTTCAGTACAAAGCCAACACTACACACAGGGGTGATGGACAGGACGTTCCACGGAAAGTAATGGACTCTGATCCGATACAAAATGACTTTGGTGATGATGGTGAGTAGATCGGCCGCTGCCATGGCCACCAGGTAGCGAGTGGTGCAGGTGGAGAGGCCGCACTTTCCCCGGGACAGGATCACAATCGCCAACAAATTCACTGCAAAGAGAAAAGAAAACAAACATTGGGCGTCGCAAAGCACGTTTTCCGGGGCTGAACACCGGCTCGATTACATAGAAACATAGAAACTTAGAACATAGGTGCAGGAGGAGGCCATTCGGCCCTTCGATATTGCAACGCCATTCAATATGATCATAGCTGATCATCCAACTCAGTATCCTGTACCTGCCTTCTCTCCATACCCCCCTAATCCCTTTAGCCACAAGGGCCACATCTAACCCCCTCTTAAATAAAGCCAATGAACTGGCCTCATCTACCTTCTGTGGCAGAGAATTGCACAGATTCACCACTCTCTGTGTACAACATGTTTTTCTCATCTCGGTCTTACAAGATTTCCCCCTTTTCCTTAAACTGTGACCCCTTGTTCTGGACTTCCCCAACATCGGGAACATTCTTCATGCATCTAGCCTGTCCAACCCCTTAAGAATGTTGTAAATGTCTACAAGACCCCCTCTCAGTGTTCTAAATTCTAGCGAGTACAAGCCGAGTCTATCCTGTCTTTCTTCATATGAAACTCCTGACATCCCAGGAATCAGGCTGGTGAACCTTCTCTGTACTCCCTCTATGGCAACAATATCTTTCCTCAGATTAGGAGACCAAAACTGTACACAATACTCCAGGTGTGTTCTCACCAAGACCCTGTACAACTGCAGTTGAAAATTAGATTACCTGCTAAACAATTTGGAATATTGCAGTGGGTGCAAGGAACAACTTTGAACCGTCTCAATTTCTGGCGCAGCGGTAGAGTTGCTGCCTCACAGCGCCAGAGACCCGGGTTCGATCCTGACTACGGGTGCTGTCACTGCGGCGTTTATACGTTCTCCCTGTGATCGCGTTGATTTTCTACGAGTGATACAGCTTCCTCCCACAATCCAAAGACGTACAGGTTTGTACATTAATTGTCTTTGGTAAAAATGTAACATGTCCATAGTGTACCGGGTTATCGGCGCGGACGGACTCGCTGGGCCGAAGGGCCTCTTTTCCCGCTGTATCTGTTTCCTAATCCCATTATTGCAGCGCAGAAGCAAAGCAAGACGTTATGCCTAAACCATTATCCACTTTGGTGGCAAAAACAGGGGGCAGATTATTATCTCAATGGGGTTAGGTTAGGCAAGGGGGAGGTACAGCGAGACCTGGGTGTCCTTGTACACCGGTCACTGAAAGTTGGCTTACAGGCACAGCAGGCAGTGAAGAAAGCTAATGGAATGTTGGCCTTCATAACAAGAGGATTTATAATAATAATAATAATAATTTTATTTATAGAGCACTTTAAAAACAAACATAGCTGCAACAAAGTGCTGTGCATCACTATTCATTGACAAAAAAGTTAATACACACCAAAAATAACAATCAAAAGAAATAGTAGGAAAAGACATGTAAGATAAAGAAACATCAAAAACACCACAAACAGAAGCAAAGCCTCAGGCATGGTCAAAAGCCAGGGAGTACAAATGCGTTTTAACACTGGATTTGAAGATGGACAGTGAGGGGGGCTGACTGCTGTGCAACGGCAGGGTGTTCCAGAGTGCCGGAGCAGCAACAGAGAAGGCTCTATTCCCTCTGAAACTCCGACTAGACCTCCTACCTCCACGAGCAGCTGACCAGCTGACCCGAGGGACCGGGCAGGAGCGTATGGGTGGAGCAGCTCAGAGAGGTAAGGCGGGGCGAGCCCATTCAGAGATTTAAAAACAAATAACAGTATCTTAAAATGAACCCGAAAGTGCACCGGGAGCCAGTGTAGGGAGGCCAGAATTGGCGATATGTGCTCCCTCTTTCGAGTCCCTGTTAAAAGGCGAGCAGCAGCATTCTGAACCAACTGGAGGTGAGCCAGTGAAGAACGAGCAACACCAAAATAGAGCGCGTTACAGTAATCCAGCCTAGATGTAATAAAGGCATGGATTACTGTCTCAAAATGCTGCCGCTCGAGAATGGGCTTCACCTTCGCCAGCTTCCGTAGGTGAAAGAAGCTGGACTTAACCACCGCGCATATTTGGCGATCTAATTTAAAGTCACTGTCCATCCTAAAACCCAGGTTCACAACTGTTGGCTTCACGTACCTTGACAATGGACCTAAATCAACAAATGGAGGTTCACGACAGCCATTGGGATCAAATAAAATCACCTCTGTCTTCTTTTCATTAAATCCAAGAAAGTTTAGGGCCAACCAGGACTTAATGTCATTAAGACAAGACAGAAGCGATTTTACAGAAAAAGCGTCTTCCCCCCTCAGCGGCAAATAAAGCTGGGTATCATCTGCATAACAGTGGAAGGAGATGCCATGCTTTCTAAGGATGGAACCCAGAGGAAGTATGTACAGCGAGAAAAGCAGGGGCCCCAGAATCGAACCCCGTGGAACCCTATATGACAGGGGAGCGGAAGAGGATTCAAACCCAGCAAGGCTAACACACATGGTTCTGCCCGCCAGATAGGACCTGAACCATCCCAGGGCACTGCCGCAGATGCCCACTAACTGCTGTAGCCGAGATAATAACATATTATGGTCCACCGTATCAAAGGCGGCAGACAAGTCCAGCAAGACAAGAACCACACAATCCCCAGAATCATTAGCCAGGAGGATATCGTTAAAAACCCTTAGCAATGCTGACTCCGTGCTGTGCATGGTTTTAAATCCAGACTGGAAGATCTCCCGAATATCATGCTCCTCCAGGAATAGTTTTAGCTGAGCATAAACAACTCTCTCCAGTAATTTAGAAGTAAAAGGCAATTTCGAGATGGGTCTAAAATTGGCCAGAACAGATTGATCCAGGCCAGGTTTCTTAAGTAATGGTTGCACTACCGCATGTTTAAAACTCACGGGGACAACCCCAGAACACAAGCTGCTGTTAATAATGGTAAGAACCGACTGCCCTATACTAGAGAAAACCTCCTTAAAAAGATGTGGAGGGACCGCATCACAAGGAGAACCCGATGGCTTAATATGGGAAACCACATCCTTGAAATACGATATAGTCACAGGCTCAAACTTGTCGAATATCACCAGGCAAGGGGCCGAAACAGAAGGGTCAGAGGCAGGTGCTGAAATGTTAGCCCTTAAGGAAACAACCTTATCAACAAACATATTTCAGTATAGGAGTAGAGAGGTTCTTCTGCAGTTGTATAGGGCTCTGGTGAGACCACACCTGGAGTATTGTGTACAGTTTTGGTCTCCTAATTTGAGGAGGGACATCCTCGTGATTGAGGCAGTGCAGCGTAGGTTCACGAGATCGATCCCTGGGATGGCGGGACTGTCATATAAGAAAAGATTGAAAAGACTAGGCTTGTATTCACTGGAGTTTAGAAGGATGAGGGGGATCTTATAGAAACGTATAAAATTATAAAAGGACTGGACAGGCTAGATGCAGGAACAATGTTCCCAATGTTGGGTGAGTCCAGAACCAGGGCCCACAGCTTTCTTCACTGCCTGCTGTACCTGCACGGCAACTTTCAGTGGCCGGTGTACAAGGACACCCAGGTCTCGCTGTACTTCCCCCTTACCTAACCATTGAGATAATACTAACCCCATTGAGATCAAGCGGAACACCCGGAGGAAACCTACGTGATGACAGGCTGAACGTATAAACTTGGTTCCTTCAGCGCCGGCCAGGTGAGGATCGAACCCGGGTTTCTGCTGCTGTAAGGCAGCAACTCCACCGCTGTGCTGCCTGTTCTATACACATACCAGGAACTCCAACGATGGCCATGATCACATACAAGACAGTCTCCACATAGAAATAGTCGGCAAACATCTTCTCTGAGCAGAGACGTTTCCCCGTGTGCTGCACGGAATCTCTTGGAGACAAGTCATTCGCGGTGATTTTTATACCATTTACCATCTCCACTGGGGCAGCGAGGTTTCAACAGAGTTAAAAATAGACATTGGAAAATTATTACCCAAGCGATTACATCAGTCATGTCAAATTTTCCGCGTTGACAGATTGCGACTGATCCGAGGATTGGCGGGATTTTGGCGAGGCAGAGTGATGTAAGTTAGTAGCGGAATTCTTCCGGGAAAGGTGACTATCTTTCATACTCTAGTTGACCCAACTCCCCCCTTCATGCTGTTTGGCTGAATTCCTCCAATCGCTCTGCAAGGTAATGCCGAGGTCTCGACCCGAAACGTCGCCGTATTCCTTTTCTCATGAGATGCTGCCTCACCCGCTGAGTTACTCCAGCATTTTCTGGCTACCGGAATTCCAATCACCAAGGTACCCCACAGGTGCTTCTCGTTGCCCACATGGACCTCTGTCCACAGGTTCAGGAATTCGTGTAACGGATCGCCTCAGTGAGATTCTTCACCGCTGAATATGATCGCGGCTCTTCAGAACGTAATCTGCACACTCACACAACCGTGGGCCTTGGGTGACCCTTCACTCCCCGCTTGTCTGCAATGTATCTGACGTTGCCCTGGACACTTCTCTGATTTTATCACCCGAAGAGAAAGACTCCCAACCTTCCGAGGACAGAAACTTTCCAGCCTCAGATGTGGCCGATTAGGAAAAGGGGAGATACAACAAGACCTGGGTGTCATGGTGCACCAGGCAGGTGCAGCAGGCAGTGAAGAAAGCGAATGGTATGTTAGCATTCATAGCAAAAGGACTTCAGTATAGGACAGGGGGGTTCTGCTGCAGTTGTAGAGGGTCTTGGTGAGACCACACCTGGAGTATTGCGTACAGTTTTGGTCTCCAAATCTGAGGAAAGACATTCTTGCCATAGAGGGAGTACAGATAAGGTTCACCAGACTGATTCCTGGGATGGCAGGACGTTCATATGAAGAAAGACTGGATAGACTCGGCTTGTACTCGCTAGAATTTAGAAGGTTGAGGGGGGATCTTATAGAAACTTACAAAATTCTTAAGTTGTTGGACAGGCTAGATGTCGGAAGATTATTCCCGATGTTGGGGAAGTCCAGAATAAGTGGTCACAGATTACGGATCAGGGCGAAATCTTTTCGGACCGTGATGAGAAAAGCATGTTTTACACAGAGAGTGGTGAATCTGTGGGATTCTCCGCCACAGAAGGTAGTTGAGGCCCGTTCATTGGCTATATTTAAGAGGGAGTTAGATGTGGCCCTTGTGGCTAAAGGGGTCAGGGGGTATGGAGAGAAGGCAGGTACAGGATACTGAGTTGGATGATCAGCCATGATCATATTGAATGGCGGTGCAGGCTCGAAGGGCCGAATGGCCTCTACTCCTGAACCTAATTTCTATGTTTCTATGTATCTATGTCTAGTGGAGCGAATCGAATGGCTAGACAATAGCATGACTGGTGGCGCTGGTCTTTGTTAGGGGCCGAAATGGATCACCTATTTGGTACGTCTGTCTGTGCAGGAAGTTTGTACATGGGAGGGAATTAGGTATTGAGCGAATATATCGTTATGCAATATGTGGAGCCTTGACGGGGGCCAGATGCCGATTACTAACTTGGGTTTGGATGTTCATATACACTATTAACCAACAACTAAAAGCAGAGAATATGAGAACAATCTAGTGGACTGTGCTATAATCGCAGCATTGAGCCAGTGGATAATCTACGTGAGTGGAGCGCAGGATGTCGAAGCTTTTCCTCGTCTCTCAAGAATTCAGGAATCAAGGATGTCAGGGGTTTTAGCTGGAGATATCGAAGTCGCTGCCCAGGCCTTAATGCAATGATGCAATAGATATATGTGCAGTTATACATAAATGGTGCACTGCAGAAGAGATAGACCCGGACTTGCAATTATTCTCTTCAGCATGCTAATCCTCAGTTCAATGTAATGTCTCTGCAAACATCTTTGTAAATGTTCGCTCCGGTGAAGGATCTGTATTACAGTTCACATCCACACTGGAAATAAAACACCATAACCGATAATGTCCAATGATTTCAAGCTGTTCCCCAGGTGGGAAAGGCGTAAGCAACGAATGCAGCTGGATTGCAACTGTAGATATAAGTGCATTATGCTGCAGGAGACTGGTCGCCTAATTATAGGAAGGATGTCAACAAAATAGAGAGAGTACAGAGGAGATTTACTAGAATGTTGCCTGGGTTTCAGCAACTAAGTTGCAGAGAAAGGTTGAACAAGTTCGGGGCTTTGTTCTTTGGAGCGCAGAAGGTTAAGGGGGGACTTGATAGAGGTCTTTAAAATGATGAGAGGGATAGACAGAGTTGACGTGGATAAGCTTTTCCCATTGAGAGTAGGGAAGATTCAAACAAGACTCTAAAAAGTCTCAGAAGTGATAAATCTGGCTGTAAATTTTTCTTCAGATGCGTTTTCATTTTGTATGTAAAAACCCACTTGAGAACCATGGGCGATTTAAAAAAATTACAGCCAGATTTATCACTTCTGAGACTTTTTAGATGCCAAAGGAATGAAGAAAAAACACAAATAATGCCTTAGTTGATGAAATGCAGTGAGCAAACGGCCAATGTTGGCCAAGCACTCTGGCTGTAGTTGTCCCTTCAGCTCTCGCTTCTATCTACCGTCATTTCTCCTCACTTTTGGAATTCTGAAGTAGGCTAAATGTCTCACACGCTTATCCCGATTTCCATCATTATTTACAGCGCAAAAATTGACAATTTCGGTGGCTTTTAACGGGCCGAAACAATGGTCAGTGTTTACCTGCAGTTCACCGCGTGTACTCCAGTTGGCGTAGCTGGCAACAGTACGGGTGACCCGACTGCCGTGAAACCTCCCTGTAAATAAGTGGCGGGTCCCAGCTGCGATAAGTCGCTGCGTGGTTGCAACCTTCAATGCGTAAGCAGCCGGCCACCCTGTTGAGAGGAGCTGGCGGAGCGCGGATTGCAAGGTGGGAAATTGACCGCTCCGTGTGTACGGAATACCAGATGTCGGAGGGATGGATGGGAGCCACTGGCGACAGGTGCGACGGGCGTGGAGTAACCCCCATAGAAACATAGGTGCAGGAGGAGGCCATTCGGCCCTTCGAGCCAGCACCGCCATTCATTGTGATCATGGCTGATCGTCCCCTATCAATAACCCGTGCCTGCCTTCTCCCCATATCCCTTAACTCCACTAGCCCCTAGAGCTCTATCTAACTCTCTCTTAAATCCATCCAGTGACTTGGCCTCCACTGCCCTCTGTGGCAGGGAATGCCACAAATTCACAACTCTCTGGGTGAAAACGTTTTTTCTCACCTCAGTCTTAAATTACCTCCCCTTTATTCTAAGACTATGTGGCCCCTGGTTCTGGACTCGCCCAACATTGGGAACATTTTTCCTGCATCTCGCTTGTCCAGTCCTTTTATATTGTTATATGTTTCTATGAGAACCCCCCCACCCCCCTCATTCTTCTAAACTCCAGTGAATACAAGCCTAGTCTTTTCATTGCAATACGTTTGCCGATGACACTAAAATAGCTCGTATGATAGACAGTGTATTATCAAGAACTACAACGGGATCTTGAATAACTGTGTAAAGGGCTGGAGAAAAAGCAAATTGCGTTTAATCCAGATAAATAATAGGTGTTGCATTGTGTCGTGTGAACCCACTGCGGAACTTTCACAATGAATGGAGGCTTCAGAGAAGTTAGAACTCGAATTACAAGAGCAAACTTGCTTGAAAATAATTCACAGGGAGAAAATAATAATGAAGTCTATTTCTTGCACATGCATCAGTAATGGAAGTGAGTATAGAAAACTGGATGGTGGACAAAAATGCTGGAGAAACTCAGCGGGTGCAGCAGCACCTATGGAGCGAAGGAAATGGGCAACGTTTCGGGCCGAAACCCTTCAGGTTTCGCTCCATAGATGCTGCGGCACCCGCTGAGTTTCTCCAGCATTTTTGTGTACCTACGATTTTCCAGCACCTGCAGTTCCTTCTCAAACATAGAAGACTGGATGTTGCGCGTCGGAGAGGCCAGGCCCCGAACATTCTGGCCGTGTTTTGTCACCAGCCTGCAGGCAATATGTTAAGAGATCCTGGTCTAATTTGTGGAGGGCAGGGTTGGACTTTATTCTTTGGAACGCAAGGGTGGTGAGGGTGGCCTTGCAGATATGTACAAATTCACAAGAGTGCCTCTCATTCCTCGCGCCCCAACATGAGTGTACTATTCCTGTGTTAATGCCACCGCAGCGTTCTAACTCGATCAATCAGTTCCACCACATTCGCAACACAATGTTCCTTTCAGCCTTTTGCATGTTAATAATTGCCCAGACCGGTCGCTACGTTTGTAGTGAAAAATAAACCCTGATGTAAATACAGACTGTTTCTATATCCCAGCTACTTGATTGGTTTAAGATGATGATGGTTCCTCTGCCGGTCATTATTAATTGCAGTTTGCTCTCCAAGTGGATGAAACTAACAAGTTGTAGTCGACGGCATCTTCCTGGTCAACACGCTCAACAGAGGATGATGACAACCCTGGTCTTGATGGCTGGAACCCTGTTGATCGTTCGCCCAACCAGTGCCGTTCTGGATCCGACGGAAGTCTTAAATGGTGGAGGTAAGACCCTGTTGGCAGAATATTTTGAAAAAGACCTTAAAATTGGATAATTTATCACTCTTTCTCCCTATCGTGAACAACCCCTCATTTAAACCCTCTATGCTGGATAAAGGCTTCATACAATGGACAATTATGGAATTAAAAGGATGGGACAACTTTATAAGAAAGGCATCTTTCTTTCATTTCAGGAGCTACAACAGACATACGTACTCCACTCAAATGATTTTTTTTAGATATTTACAACTTAGAGATTATGTTAAATCGAATACACAAAACCTTAGAACTAGAGATCCAGAAATTCTTGATGATTGTTTGAATAAATATCCTAATACAAATAAATTAATATCTGATATTTATAATATCCCATTAGATAGTGAGATACTGCCGACGGATTTATATAGACAAACGTGGGAAAATGTACTAAGCCAACCGATAACGAAAGATATTTGGGATGAAAGTTTACAACATATACATCAATGCTCATTAAATGCCAGACACTCTTTGATACAATTTAAAGTACTACATAGGTGACATTACTCCAAAACAAAACTAAATAGAATATTCCCACATATCTCTGGGTTTCCTGGGTTTCAGCAACTGGGTTTCAGCAACTAAGTTACAGAGAAAGGTTGAACAAGTTAGGGCTTTATTCTTTGGAGCGCAGAAGGTTAAGGGGGGGACTCGATAGAGGTTTTTAAAATGATGAGAGGGATAGACAGAGTTGACGTGGAAAAGCTTTTCCCACTGAGAGTAGGGAAGATTCAAACAAGGGGACATGACATGAGAATTAAGGGACTGAAGTTTAGGGGTAACATGAGGGGGAACTTCTTTACTCAGAGAGTGGTAGCTGTGTGGAATGAGCTTCCAGTGAAGGTGGTGGAGGCAGGTTCGTTTTTTATCATTTAAAAATAAATTGGATAGTTATATGGATGGGAAGGGAATGGAGGGTTATGGTCTGAGCGCAGGTATATGGGACTAGGGGAGATTATGTGTTCGGCACGGACTAGAAGGGTCGAGATGGCCTGTTTCCGTGCTGTAATTGTTATATGGTTATATGGTTATATGGTTATATCTCCCCCATCTGAGATAAATGTCAACATTTAGAGGCTGACCTAACTCATACATTCGCAAATTGTATAAAAATCAAAAACTCCTGGACGGACATTTTTAGAATAATATCTATAGTTGTCAAATCTCAATTGGATCCCGATTTAAAACTAATAATACTAGGAATACCAGAACAAAGCCTAACACTTACAACAACCCAAAGAAACTTTATCGACTATAGTATAATAACTGGGGAAAGAATATTATTAAAATTGTGGAAAGCTCCTATTACCCCTACAATAAAAATGTGGATTGTGGAAATGTCGGAGACCCTACATTTGGAAAGAATTAGACTTGACAATGGACAAACAAGAACTTTTTTTATCAAAACATGGTCTCATTCATTGACTATTTGAAGGGGCAGACTGGCTCGGCACGTGAACCTGACTGAAAGTTGAATTAAGGATCAGATGAAAAGTTAAACTTTATAATTTACGAACTTATCTCCAATGTTGTATTTTTAGCAAATTATTCCATTCTTCCTTGTCATGCTTTTCCTTTTTTTAATTTCCCCTTCTTATTTTCTATCTATATAAAAAAAATATTATCAATCGATAATATTAGTAATGTAGGAATGATATACATGAAATGTTTTAATATGATATGTACCTCCCTCTAATAAAAAGATTATTAAAAAATAATAATATTTTGAAACAATTACAAAGGATTCATCATCGTAGGTGGACGCGAGATGATCCTCCAATCTCCACATCCTATTTCCCAGATGACGCCCTGTCGCTTTGAAAGCGAGATTATTCGCTTCAGTTTGGCTAAATTCCATTATTTACCTCCACTTTTCACCTTTGAAGCAATCAATTATCTAGATGGTAGCGAATTGAGGAATGCAGTTGAACAGAGGGATCTAGGAATAACTGTGCATAGTTCCCTGAAGGTGGAATCTCATGTAGATAGGGTGGTAAAGAAAGCTTTTGGTGTGCTGGCCTTTATAAATCAGAGCATTGAGTATAGAAGTTAGGATGTAATGTTAAAATTGTACAAGGCATTGGTGAGGCCAATTCTGGAGTATGGTGTACAATTTTGGTCGCCTAATTATAGGAAGGATGTCAACAAAATAGAGAGAGTACAGAGGAGATTTACTAGAATGTTGCCTGGGTTTCAGCAACTAAGTTACAGAGAAAGGTTGGACAAGTTAGGGCTTTATTCTTTGGAGAGCAGAAGGTTAAGGGGGGACTTGATAGAGGTCTTTAAAATGATGAGAGGGATAGACAGTGTACGTGGATAAGCTTTTCCCACTGAGAGTAGGGAAGATTCAAACAAGAGGACATGACTTGAGAATTAAGGGACAGAAGTTTAGGGGTAACATGAGGGGGAACTTCTTTACTCAGAGAGCGGTGGCTGTGTGGAATGAGCTTCCAGTGGATGTGGTGGAGGCAGGTTCGATTTTATCATTTAAAAATAAATTGGATAGGTATATGGACGGGAAAGGAATGGAGGGTTATGGTCTGAGCGCATGTAGATGGGACTAGGGGAGAATAAGTGTTCGGCACGGACTAGAAGGGCCGAGATGGCCTGTTTCCGTGCTGTAATTGTTATATGGTTATAGATAAAACACACAAGGGAAAGGTCTACTGATTCACTAGAGAGACAAGCATGTGCACATACTCAAATATTCAATAAAACGCAACGTCAGCGGATTCACCACCATTTCAGGATGCACTGCAAAGGGTTGGACCCTTCAAGAAGAGCCAAGGTCTTTCACGAAACAGACGCTGACTTGCCTACTGACCTCCACCAGCACGTTCTGCTGTGTGATGAGGGACATTCCAGCCATGGGCATGGAGAGGAGTGGGGCATGAACCTAATACCGTTACTACTATCGCGTCTAAGACTGAATAGACTCGGCTTGTACTCGCTAGAATTTAGAAGATTGAGGGGGGATCTTATAGAAACGTACAACATTTTTAAGGGGTTGGGCAGGCTAGATGCAGGAAGATTGTTCCCGATGTTGGGGAAGTCCAGAACAAGGGGCCACACAGTTTAAGGATAAAGGGGAAGACTTTTAGGACCGAGATGAGAAAAACATTTTTTTTTTCACACACAGAGAGTGGTGAATCTGCGGAATTCTCTGCCACAGAAGGTAGTTGAGGCCACAGTTCATTGGCTATATTTAAGAGGGAGTTAGATGTGGCCCTTGTGACTAAAGGTATCAGGGGGTATGGAGAGAAGGCAGGTACAGGATACTGAGTTGGATGATCAGCCATGATCATATTGAATGGCGCTGCCAGCTCGAAGGGCCGAATGGCCTCTACTCCTGCACCGATTTTCCATGTTTCTATGTTTCTATGCTCTTATCGTTTCTACGCTCCCGTTCCCACGTGACCTTATTGGGTATTATCAATTTCTTTTCCCGATTTCAGATCTCATATTTGATTGTAACTCGGCGGGAGGCGTTTGTCGAACTCGTGAGTGTCTCCCGTCAGAAACGTTTTTCCCCCGACGTTGTTTCTGGAGCCACAAGTGTTGCAAATGCAACAAGCATTAAGTGCTCCGTGTGGGATCGCCGAAGAAGAGACGGAGGGACTGCCTTTAAACTCGGATTGTACCAGCCTTGGGAATCTCACATTCGATAACAGTTCTGGAATGTTTGATCAATAAAATTGATGAACCACGCACTGGCTGATGCCCGAGTGTTGTTTGTTCTTAGAAAGAGAAACACTCGCATATTGCAGGGTGGGATCTGGCGCATTAGTATAACATTGGACAAAATAAATCTCTATTAACGATCCCATCTTCTCCAGTCTCTATGTCAGTTAAAACAACGCAAAATGCAGATGAGACACCGATCGATTATCTTGCCCTCTGCGGTTCTACACAGAAATTATGGCATTGGATTCTGGGCGGGGGTACCCCGGTTTCCCTTAACCTACCTATAAAACCCCTTAATACTTTCGTTAATTGATCTGATAGATCCATCCCCAACCCCCTATTCATTTGTTCTCGTTTTTCATTCTATTCCCTCAGTTCCCTAAACATTTGCATTCAGAGAAACATAGAAACATAGAAAATAGGTGCAGGAGTAGGCCGTTCGGCCCTTCATTGACAATCCAAGCTATCGATAACATATGACTTATTCATTTTCATTTTCAATAAACTAATATGCAGTTCCTTATACCTACCGTCACTGTCAGCCATCTTTTCCCAATGGCATCACCGTCTCAATGGTACGTATATATCCACCCTCCAACTTCATAGAAACATAGAAAATAGGTGCAGGAGGAGGCCATTCGGCCCTTCGAGCCAGCGCCGCCATTCATTGTGATCATGGCTGATCGTCCCCTATCAATGACCCGTGCCTGCCTTCTCCCCATATCCCTTGAATCCACTAGCCCCTAGAGCTCTATCTAATTCTCTCTTAAATCCATCCAGTGACTTGGCCTCCACTGCCCTCTGTGGCAGGGAATTCCATAAATTCACAACTCTTTGGGTGAAAACGTTTTTTCTCACCTCACTCTTAAATGACCTCCCCTTTATTCTAAGACAGTTGCCCCTGGTCCTACATCTAGCTTGTCCAGTCCTTTTATAGTTTTATATGTTTCTATCAGATCCCCCCCCTCATCCTAAACTCCAGTGAATACAATCCTAGTCTTTTCAATCTTTGCTCATATGACAGTCCCGCCATCCCAGGGATCAATCTCGTGAACCTACGCTGCACTGCCTCAATCACAAGGATGCACTTCCTCAAATTAGGAGACCAAAACTGTACACAATACTCCAGATGTGGTCTCACCAGAGCCCTATACAACTGCAGAAGAACCTCTCGACTCCTATACTGAAATCCTCTTGTTATGAAGGCCAACATTCCATTAGCTTTCTTCACTGCCGGCTGTACCTGCACGCCAACTTTCAGTGACCGGTGTACAAGGACGCCCAGGTCTCGCTGCACCTCCCCCTTACCTAACCTATGCATAAAACCCTTTAATACTTTCGTTAATTGATATGATAGATCGATCCCGTATTTGTTCCCGTATTTCATTCTATGCCCTCAGTTCCCTAAACACTTCCAGTCATTGACTTAATCCAACACATGACTTATTCATTTTCATTTTCCAGACCATTTCTCTCAACATCGAGATTTCGTTACTACCACCTGCCCTGCTCCTTAACCCAACTGGAACAAATATGCAGTTCCCATATCTACCGTCACTCTGTCAGCCATCTTTCCCCAATGGCATCACCGTCGCAATGGTAGGAATATATCCACCCTCCAACTTCAACCAGTTTCACATAGAAACATAGAAAATGGGTGCAGGAGTAGAGGCCATTCGGCCCTTCGTGTCTGCACCGCCATTCAATATGATCATGGCTGATCATCCAACTCAGTATCCTGTACCTGCCTTCTCTCCATACCCCCTGATCCCTTTAGCCACAAGGGCCATGTCTAACTCCCTCTTAAATATAGCCAATGAACTGTGGCCTCAACTATCTTCTGTGGCAGAGAATTCCACAAATTCACCACTCTCTGTGTGAAAAATGCTTTTCTCATCTCGGCCCTAAAAGACTTCCCCCTTATCCTTAAATTGTGACCCCTTGTTCTGGACTTCCCCAACATCGGGAACAATCTTCCTGCATCTAGCCTATCCAACCCCTTAAGAATTTTGTAAGTTTCTATAAGATCCCCCCTCAATCTTCTAAATTCTAGAGAGTACAAGCCAAGTCTATCCAGTCTTTCTTCATTTGAAAGTCCTGGCATCCCAGGAATCAGTCTGGTGAACCTTCTTTGTACTCCCTCTATTGCAAGAATGTATTTCCTCAGATTAGGAGACCAAAACTGTACGCAATACTCCAGGTGTGGTCTCACCAAGACCCTGTACAACTGCCTCCCTGCTCTTATACTCAAATCCTTTTGCTATGAATGCTAACATACCATTCGCTTTCTTCACTGCCTGCTGCACCTGCATGCCTACTTTTAATGACTGGTGTACCATGACACCCAGGTCTCGTTGTATCTCTCCATTTCCTAATCGGCCACCATTCAGATAATAGTCTACTTTCCTGTTTTTGCCACCAAAGTGGATAAACTCACATTTATCCACATTATACTGCATCTGCCATGCATTTGCCCACTCACCCAGCCTATCCAAGTCATTTTGCAGCCTCCTAGTATCCTCCTCACAGCGAACACTGCCCCACAGCTTCTTGTCATCCGCAAACTTGGAGATGTTGCATTCAATTCCCTCGTCCAAATCATTAATATATATTGTAAATAGCTGGGGTCCCAGAACTGAGCCTTGCGGTACCCCACTAGTCACTGCCTGCCATTGTGAAAAGGACCTGTTTACTCCTGCTCTTTGCTTCCTGTCTGCCAGCCAGTTCTCTATCCACATCAATGCTGAACCCCCAATACCATGTGCCTTAAGTTTGTATACTAATCTCTTATGTGGGACCTTGTCGAAAGCCTTCTGAAAGTCCCGATATAACACATCCACTGGTTCTCCCCTATCCACGCTACTAGTTCCATCCTGCTGTGCTCCACTGTGGCCTGTCTAATGAATTTACTGCCTTCACTTGCCATGCCAATTTTCAGCTTCTCACCTGCAGCATTCTAGCATTAGACCCACCACTGCCAATCTAATTGAAATCCCTCCGAGTACCATTCGCGATTCTTCCTGCCAACATATTGGTTTCTGCACAGTTTAGATGCACTCCCATCCTTTTCTACACGTCACATCTGCCCCAGAAGTGAGCCCAGTACACCAACAGATTCTGAATCCTGCCCGCTGCCCCAGGAGTAGAGGCCATTCGGCCCTTCGAGCCTGCACCGCCATTCAATATGATCATGGCTGATCATCCAACTCAGTATCCTGTACCTGCCTCCTCTCCATACCCCCTGATCCCTTTAGCCACAAGGGCCACATCTAACTCCCTCTTAAATATAGCCAATGAACTGGCCTCAACTAGCTTCTGCGGGAGAGAATTCCACAGATTCACCACTCTCTGTGTGAAAAAAGTTTTCCTCATCTCGGTCGTAAAAGATTTCCCCCTTATCCTTAAACTGGACTTCCCCGACATCAGGAACAATCTTCCTGCATCTAGCCTGTCCAACCCCTTAAGAATTTTGTAAGTTTCTATAAGATCCCCCCTCAATCTTCTAAATTCTAGCGAGTACAAACCGAGTCTATCCAGTCTTTCTTCATAAGACAGTCCTGACGTCCCAGGAATCAGTCTGGAGAACCTTCTCTGTACTCCCTCTATGGCAAGAATGTCTTTCCTCAGATTAGGAGACCAAAACTGTACGCAATACTCCAGGTGTGGTCTCACCAAGAACTTTCCGAACAAGTCTATTACCACTGTGGCTCTGCCGGATATTCCTCGCCTGCTCGTGGGACAGACCCTTTACTGGCTGTGACTCAAACCATATAACCATATAACATATAACAATTACAGCACGGAAACAGGCCATCTCGGCCCTTCTAGTCCGTGCCGAACACTTATTTTCCCCTAGTCCCATCTACCTGCACTCAGACCATAACCCTCCATTCCTTTCCCATCCATATACCTATCCAATTTATTTTTAAATGATAAAACCAAACCTGCCTCCACCACTTCCACTGGAAGCTCATCCCACACAGCTACCACTCTCTGAGTAAAGAAGTTCCCCCTCATGTTACCACTAAACGTCTGTCCCTTAATTCTGAAGTCATATCCTCTTGTTTGAATCTTCCCTACTCTCAGTGGGAAAAGCTTATCCACGTCAACTCTGTCTATCCCTCTCATCATTTTAAAGTCCTCCATCAAGTCCCCCCTTAACCTCCTGCGCTCCAAAGAATAAAGACCTAACTTGTTCAACCTTTCTCAGTAACTTAGTTGTTGAAACCCAGGCAACATTCTAGTAAATCTCCTCTGTACTCTCTCTATTTTGTTGACATCCTTCCTATAATTAGGCGACCAAAATTGTACACCATACTCCAGAATTGGCCTCACCAATGCCTTGTACTTGGCTAAGTGCCAGGCAGGATTTGACTGCTGCTGATGTTGGCCTCTGACGTGTCATTTCCTTCAACAGCATACAGAAGGGTGCACCTGTTTTGAAGTGGCGTGGCCACAAGTGTCATCTCATTATTGTTGCTCGTGTTCCCCCCATTCCAGTACATTAGGTGCATGAACGCTATCTATCATCTCATTCTCCCGAACGATTGAAGGTCCATTAACGCCGTCTGTTAAGGGCCTGTCCCGTCAGCATGCGCTGCATGTGTCTAGCGTGACCAAACGTGGTGGCTTGAGGCGTACAGCCTCGCGGGGCCGGTCCCACTTCCAACCGCGGAGCCGTCTGGAGTTGTGCGGGGCTGGTCCCGACATCATACTCAGGGCCGGATTTACGTATAAACTAGACAAGCTTAAGTTTAGGGCCTCGAAATCTAGGGGGGCCTACTCACCTCGCTGCCTCACCGACCATCCGCCCACCAGGACCTCCTACTCTTTGCCCGCTGGCCCTGGCCAGTCCACCGCCCTCCAGCAGCCGTCGCCTTTCCTGCAGCCTGGACTCAGCACCGGGCCTGAGGTTTCCACGCTGCAGATTCCAACTCCCCTGAGTTTGACTGCACTGGGTCCTAGTGCTAGTCCCCCTAACCACAGTGGCTGTTCCACTGGGTCTTCCCCATTCCCCTCAAACCATGTGACCCCCCCAGCTCTTCACACCCAAGTCAAGTCAAGTCAAGTTTATTTGTCACATACACATACAAGACGTGCAGTGAAATGAAAGTGGCAATGCTCGCGGACTTTTGTGCAAAAGACAAACAACCAAACAACCAAACAAACTATAAACACAATCCTAACACACATATTCTTTTACATAATAAATAATGGAAGGAAAAACGTTCAGTAGAGTTAGTCCCTGGTGAGATAGGCGTTTACAGTCCGAATGGCCTCTGGGAAGAAACCTCTCCGTTCTCACCGCATGGCAACGGAGGCGTTTGCCTGACCGTAGCAGCTGGAACAGTCCGTTGCAGGGGTGGAAGGGGTCTCTCATGATATTGTTGGCTCTGGAGTTGCACCTCCTGTTGTATAGTTCCTGCAGGGGGGCGAGTGAAGTTCCCATAGTTCGTTCGGCCGAACGCACTACTCTCTGCAGAGCCTTCTTATCCTTGGCAGAGCAATTCCCAAACCAGATGGTAATATTTCCGGACAAGATGCTTTCCACCGCCGCTGTGTAGAAGCACTGGAGGATCCTCGGAGACACTCTGAATTCCCTCAATTGCCTGAGGCGGTAAAGGCGCTGCCTTGCCTTACTCGCAAGTGCTGAGGCGTGTGATGCCCATGTCATATCCTCGGAGATGTGGACTCCCAGATATTTAAAACAGTTCACCCTATTCACAGGATCCCCATTTATCCTCAATGGAGTGTACGTCCTCGGATGATGTGCCCTCCTAAAGTCCATGATCAGCTCCTTCGTTTTTTTGATGTTCAAGAGGAGGCTGTTATCCTGGCACCAGAGTGCTAGATCAGCCACCTCCTCCCAGTAGGCCTTCTCGTCGCTGTCTGAGATCAGGCCCACACCACAGTGTCATCAGCAAACTTAATTAATGAGTTGGAGCTGAACCTAGCCACACAGTCATGTGTGTATAGGGAGTACAATAGGGGGCTGAGGACGCAACCCTGGGGCGATCCTGTGCTCAGGGTGAGGGACTTCGATGTATTCCCTCCCATCTTGACTACCTGGGGCCTGGCGGTGAGAAAGTCCAGGACCCAGGCACACAGGGAGGTGTTGAGCCCCAATTCCATTAGCTTCCCGGCCAGTCTGGTGGGGACTATCGTGTTGAAAGCTGAACTGTAGTCTATGAACAGCATCCTCATGTAGCCCCCCTTCTGGCTGTCCAGATGGGAGAGAGCGGTGTGCAAGACCTGGGAGACCGCATCGTCCGTGGACCTGTTCGGACGGTATGCGAACTGCAACGGGTCCATGTTCCGAGGGAGGAAGGCGCAGATGTGATTCTTCACCAGCCTCTCAAAGCATTTCATGACTACCGAGGTAAGGGCCACCGGACGGTAGTCATTCAGACAGGCTGGGGAGGCATTTTTTGGTACCGGTACAATGATGGATTTTTTGAAGCAGGCAGGGACCATGGACTTGTCCAGGGAGAGGTTGAATAATGTAGTGAGCACTGGAGCTAGCTGCGTAGCACAGGACTTGAGTACTCGCCCCGAGATGCCGTCGGGGCCTGCAGCTTTTCTTGTGTTCACCCGTGTCAGAGCCCTCCTCACGTCGTGCTCGGACAGCGAGAATGTGTGCATATTCCTCCCTTCAGCTTCGGTAGCCAGCCTGCTGGCGGTATTGTCGATAATCGGCAGACCTGGGGTGGTGTTGCCCCTCTCGAAACGAGCGTAAAAGGAGTTCAGGTCGTCAGCTAGCGATGACCACACTACAGTCCTCATACCCCACTCCCCCCTGACCACCCACCAGACATCGCCTCGGCCTCAGTCCACTCACCTGCCTTCCTCCGGCCCCAACCCCCATCCCTGCCACAGGCCCAACACTCCAACTTCAAACGGCGATCCAGGTAAGGCATCGCCCGCTCCGCGGAGAATCCAATATGTATTTAAAAACCAACTGTTTAATGACAACATACAGTAGGATCTAAAAGTGTCACACTGTGACTGCCGGGTGGTCATGGTCCTTTAGACGTGGGGGGGGGGGGGGATTGGGGGGGGGCTCACAAGTGAAATAGCTCTTCATCTAAACCCGGCCCTGATCATATTTACCAATCAGCTGGGCAGGAGGCGGGCCGACTGAATTTGGACGTCACACGGCGTCGGGCGGTTACCGCGCAAGGCCACGCGCTAGTCGTACGCCCGTCGAGACGCTGCGTACGGCCTCAATGCGGCTGCGGGCCGTTAGGCCGTTGTCGCGCGGACAGTGTCAGTTTCTCGGAGCCCCGCCCGTGCGATGTCGGGCCCAGCTCCGCACAACTCCATACGGCTCCGGCGATCGAAGCGGGACCGGCCCCGCGAGGCCGTACGCCCCAAGCGACCACGTTAGGTCGCGCTCGCTGCATGCAGTCGCATGCTGGTGGGACAGGCCCTTAAGTGGGCTGCTGTGGGCTCGGGTATTCATGCGTGATAGCTATGCTGAGACGTTTGGTTGCCTGCTACTCCTGCGGTGCTTGACATTACATAGCCGCCACTGAACAAGACTTCCAAGCATGCAACACCTCGTATTGGTCTACGTTAAACTTCAGTAGCCATTCCTTGTCTCACTGGTCACTTTTAGATCATCATGTTCACTATCTACAATTCCACCTATTTTACTTTCACCGGCCACCGCTGAACATATATACATCGATTATGGCCTTTCCCTCGCAGGCTTGTTGTTTAAAATCGCTATAAAAATATGTGACAAAATATCACACCAACAAAATCACACTCAATATTCTTAAACAGCCCGTCTATTCTAATGCACATATATCATCCTTCAGAAACCTCTGCAGTATGTTAACTTCCACAGATGTCAGGCTAACAAGACAATTTCAATATAGGAGTAGAGTGGTTCTTCTGCAGTTGTACAGGGCTCTGGTGAGACCACATCTGGAGTATTGTGTACAGTTTTGGTCTCCTAATTTGAGGAAGGACATCCTTGTGATTGAGGCAGTGCAGCGTAGGTTCACGAGATTGATCCCTGGGATGGTGGGACTGTCATATGAGGAGAGATTGAAAAGACTAGGCTTGTTCACTAGAGTTTAGAAGGGTGATTTATAGAAACATATAAAATTATAAATGGACTGGACAAGCTAGATGCAGGAAAAATGTTCCCAATGTTGGGCGAGTCCAGAACCAGGGGCCACAGTCTTAGAATAAAGGGGAGGTCATTTAAGACTGAGGTGAGAAAAAACATTTTCACCCAGAGAGTTGTGAATTTATGGAATTCCCTGCCACAGAGGGCAGTTGAGGCCAAATCACTGGATGGGTTTAAGAGAGAGTTAGATAGAGCTCTAGTCATGGGTGGAGTCATGGGATATGGGGAGAAGGCAGGCACGGGTTATTGATTGGGGACGATCAGCCATGATCATATTGAATGGCGATGCTGGCTCGAAGGGACGAATGGCCTCCTCCTGCACCTATTTTCTATGTTTCTATGTAACAGATTTGCATTTCACAGAATTTTGCTTGTAGTCCCTCTTATACAGAGGCACAATATTAGTTAGCCTTGTGTTATTCGGCACCTCACCCGTGTCTAATGGTGAATCATATATCTCAAGATAGGTACAAAAAGCTGGAGTAACTCAGTGGGACGGGCAGCATCTCTGCAGAGAAGGAGTGGGTGACGTTTCGGGTCTAGACTCTCCTTCAGACATATATCTCACACCCGCAATTCCTTTCATCGCTTCCCACAGCAGCGTCAGATATACCTGATTGGTCCTGGAAGATCTTTCGGCACAAGTCGCCCTTGTGATTTCCTCTGGATTCTGCAATGATTCTATTCGTGTTGCTGTGATATCATTCATTTTTCTGCTGCTAAATCTGCAATGGCTTTTGTTGTGCCTGGTTCCACAATCTTGCAATCATAGTCTGCCAGCATTACTGGAACAAACCAGCGCTGAAATCTTGCTGGCTTTCCTTTCCAATGATAGAAACATAGAAAGTAGGTGCTGGAGTAGAGGCCATTCGGCCCTTCAAGCCTGCACCACCATTCAATATGATCATCCAACTCAGTATCCTGTACCTGCCTTCTCTCCATACCCCCTGATCCCTTTAGCCACAAGGGCCACATCTAACTCCCTCTTAAATATAGCCAATGAACTGTGGCCTCAACTACCTTCTGTGGCAGCGATTTCCACAGATTCACCACTCTCTGTGTGAAAAATATTTTTCTCATCTCGGTCCTAAAAGACTTCCCCCTGATCCTTAAACTGTGTGACCCCTTGTTCTGGACTTCCCCAACATCGGGAACAATCTTCCTGCATCTAGCCTGTCCAACCCCTTAAGAATTTTATAAGTTTCTATAAGATCCCCCCTCAATCTTCTAAATTCTAGCGATACTGAAAACTATATTCTACTCTCCGCATCTTTCCACGTGCTTGTGTTGGAACTGATTGTGTTAAATAAAGTACATATTTAACTGTCTGGATCCCTTTCACATGACTATACCCCTAGACAGGACGTAACTGGGTATTTCCCACCTTGTCTGGGTGGCTGTCAGAGTCTTGGCCGTCCTGGATCAGCATGGTGGGCCTGGTCCTCGGGCACAGGTCATTAATGCTGTTGCCGTGGTGTTGTCAGGGCCCATCGGAGCCATTCGCCGCCATGTGGAATAAATTGACTTGGCTGACCCCACCTCACCTGGTCCCACCTGCCCCTCGACCCCACCTCACCTGGTCCCATCTGCCCTTGACCCCACCTCACCTGGTCCCCACCTGCCCTTGACCCCACCTCACCTGGTCCCACCTGCCCCTCAACTCCACCCCACCTGGTCCCACCTGCTCCTCGACCCCCCACCTCACCTGGTCCCACCTGCTCCTTGACCCCACCTCACCTGGTCCCACCTGCCCTTGACCCCACCTCACCTGGTCCCACCTGCCCCTTGACCCCACCTCACCTGGTCCCACCTGCTCCTTGACCCCACCTCACCTGGTCCCACCTGCCCTTGACCCCACCTCACCTGGTCCCACCTGCCCTTGACCCCACCTCACCTGGTCCCACCTGCCCTTGACCCCACCTCACCTGGTCCCACCTGCTCCTTGACCCCACCTCACCTGGTCCCACCTGCCCTTGACCCCACCTCACCTGGTCCCACCTGCTCCTTGACCCCACCTCACCTGGTCCCACCTGCCCCTCGACCCCACCTCACCTGGTCCCACCTGCCACTCGACCCCATCTCACCTGGTCCCTCCCACCTGCCCCTTGACCCCACCTCACCTGGTCTCACCTGCTCCTTGACCCCTCCTCACCTGGTCCCACCTGCCCCTCGACCCCACCTCACCTGGTCCCACCTGCCCCTCGACTCCACCCCACCTGGTCCCACCTTCCCCTTGACCCCACCTCACCTGGTCCCACCTGCCCCTCGACCCCACCTCACCTGGTCCCACCTGCTCCTCCTCGACCCCTCCTCACCTGCCCCTCGACCCCACCTCACCTGCCCCTCAACCCCACCTCACCTGGTCTCACCTGCTCCTCGACCCCACCTCACCTGGTCTCACCTGCTCCTTGACCCCACCTCACCTGGTCCCACCTGCCCCTTGACCCCACCTCACCTGGTCCCACCTGCTCCTCGACCCACCCTCACCTGGTCCCACCTGCCCCTCGACCCCACCTCACCTGCCCCTCAAACCCCACCTCACCTGGTCTCACCTGCTCCTCGACCCCACCTCACCTGGTCCCACCTGCTCCTTGACCCCACCTCACCTGGTCCCACCTGCTCCTCGACCCCACCTCACCTGGTCCCACCTGCCCCTCGACCCCATCTCACCTGGTCCCACCTGCCTCTCGACTCCACCCCACCTGCCCACTGACACCATCTCACCTGGTCCCACCTGCTCCTCGACCCCACCTCACCTGGTCCCACCTGCCCCTCGACCCCACCTCACCTGGTCCCACCTGCCCCTCGACCCCACCTCACCTGGTCCCACCTGCCCCTTGACCCCATCTCACCTGGTCCCCACCTGCCTCTCGACTCCACCCCACCTGCCCCCTCGACCCCACCTCACCTGGTCCCACCTGCCCCTTGACC
>NW_026576342.1:97500-117081 GCF_028641065.1 Leucoraja erinaceus
TTCACACCCCCCACACTCCCAGCCCTGACACCCACCCCCCCCACATTCACACACACACACCCCCCACACTCACACTCACACCCCACACTCACACCCCCCACTCACACCCCACTACACTCACAAAGCCCCCCGCTTCACACCCCCCACACTCACAGCCCTGACACCCCCCCCCCCACATTCACACACACACATCCCTCACACTCACACCCCCCCCACCTTCCTAGACACCCCCATAACCCACCCACCCGTCCTAAACACCCCCACATCCCCCTCACCCACCCTCCCACAGCCCCCCAGTCCTAGACCCTTCCAAAGCCCCCCCTCCCAATCATAAATGTGAGTGTGTGGGGGCCCCAGGGAGGGGAGGGGGTGGTGGGTTTGGTTCCCCAGGGTGGGGGAGGGGGGGGGGTGTGTGGGGGATTCCCCTGGGAGGGGGGGGGTGTGTGGGGGATTCCCCAGGGTGGGGGAGGGGGGGTGTGGGGGATTCCCCAGGGGGTGGGGGAGGGGGGGGTGTGGGGGGATTCCCCAGGGTGGGGGGGGTGTGGGGGATTCCCCAGGGTGGGGGAGGTGTGGGGGATTTCCCAGGGTGGGGGGGAGGGGGAGTGGAAGGGGGTGTGGGGGGATTCCCCAGGGTGGGGGAGGGGGAGTGGAAGGGGGTGGGGGGATTCCCCAGGGTGGGGGGGGGGGGGGGGTGTGGGGGGATTCCCCAGGGTGGGGGAGGGGGAGTGGAAGGGGGTGGGGGATTCCCCAGGGTGGGGGAGGGGGAGTGGAGGGGGGTGGGGGAGGGGGAGTGGAAGGGGGTGGGGTGGGGAGCCCAGTGTTGACTCACCTGCTGAGGGAGGATGTGGGGAAGTGGAAGGGGCCAACAATGATGGTGTCGATGTAGTGCAGGGGGATTCGCACCAGCAGGTGGCAGGACAGGCCCACAAAGTCGTAGTGAGACACAAGCAGCACTCGTGGGGTCAGCAGCACCAGTCTCTCGCTCTCCCTGTTCCAATGGTCCACCCTGAGTGGGGCAGGAGACGGGGAGATAGTTGACTCACTCATTCCTGCTCGCTGGCAACGGGACTTTGTATAGGGTGATTTCACCAAAGGTCAAATGAGCGTAGATCCCCCCTCACGTGACCGAAAATTTTAACTGGAGGACATCTCTCAGTTTGGTACATGTAAGTGAATGGGGAAACACGCACTTTCCCACCCGTTAAAAACATGGAAAACGGCCGATGTTTGAGCTGAAATTTTCTGTGCTAGTCGGGGTGACCGTGAAGCACAGCGACCTAAATTTTCAGGCAAAAAAAAAGATAGAAAGTGAGGTAATTACAAGAGGGAACTGAAGGTAGAAAACAGCGGAAGTGAACAGCAGACATTTGCCGTGGTGATTTACAGGAACAAAATATCGGGAATTATCGCGTTTGCTTGCTGAATTTCATCAAAAGTTAATAATGCCTTACTTTTGATGAAATTCAGCGAGCAAACGCGATAATTCCCGATATTTTGGAATTAAAATCACCACGGCAATTGTCAGCTGTTCACTTCCGCCGCTTTCTACCTTCAGTTCCCTCTTGTAATTACCTCACTTTCTATCTTTTTTTTTGCCTGAAAATTTAGGTCGCTGTGCTTCACGGTCACCCCGACTAGCACAGAAAATCTCAGCTCAAAAATCGGCCGTTTTCCATGTTTTTAACGGGTGGGAAAGTGCGTGTTTCCCCATTCACTAACATGTACCAAACTGACATATGTCCTCCAGTTAAAATTTTCGGTCACGTGAGGGGGGATCTACGCTCATTTGACCTTTGGTGAAATCACCCTATAGGGAACGTCTGTCCCCACCCACCCCCACCCCCTGACACAGCCTCACCCACCCCACCCTCCCCACCCCCCGACACAGTCTCACCCGCCCTGACCCACCCCCACCCTCCCCCGCCCAGTCTCACCCGCCCTGACCCACAGCCTGACCCATGACCCACAGCTTGACCCCTGACCCACAGTCTGACCCCATTATCCACATCCTCACCTGTGGGTCAACGGGTCAGTCAAGCTGTGGGATCCCCTCTCTATCCACCGTTCCCCTCTCTCTCTACCCCAGATCCCCTCTCCCACTATCCGCACCTCCCTCTCCTCTCCCCCACCCTCCCTGTCCCTCGGAAACCTTCTCCTCTCCCGCCCGTCCCCTCCGACATCCCCTTCCCCTGTCCCGACCCCCCTCCTCCCTCGCACCCTCTCCACTGACTCCACGTCTCACCGGCTGAAGCCAGGCACTCTTCCCTCCCCACCCCCTCTCCCCTCCCCTCTGCCCCCACCACTCCACTGTGATCAGGGGTCTCTCACTCTGTAAGGAGCCAGGCTCCCTGCACTTTGCCATCCTCCTCCCCGAGTGTTCTCTCCATCTCGTTGATCGCTGCTTGCAATGCCCCTGGCTGTGGAGACACAGGGAGAGAGAGAGAGATGGTTTATGTCGAATGGGGAGAGAGGGGGGAGACACAGACTGTGACCCTCCACTGGAGAGAGAGGGAGAAACTGGATGTGGGAGACGGTCACAGCCAGACCGAGGCAGAGACAGACACATAGACAGGGACACAGACACAGACACACAGAGAGAGGAACACACAACAAGATAGACACTTAAATTGTGGAAAAATGCTTCTACTCCAACTCTTAAATGTGGATCACAAGCAGGTCTGAGACGTCACATCTTGAAGATATGAGACTCATCTTAGCAGGAAAATCAGAGCAATTTTCAAAGATATGGTCTCCTTTCATTGATTCATTACAAGTATACATAGAAACATAAAAAATACAGTGGCTTGCAAAAGTTTTCACACCCCTTGAACTTTTCCACATTTAGTCACGTTACAACCACAAACGTAGATTATTTTATTGGGATTTTATGTGATAGACCAACACAAAGTGGTGCATAATTGTGAAGTGGAAGGAAAATGATACATGGTTTTCAATTTTTTTTACAAATCAAAAACTGAAAAGTGTGGCGTGCAAAAGTATTCAGCCCCCCTGAGTCAATACTTTGTAGAACCATCTTTCGCTGCAATTACAGCTGCAAGTCTGTTGGGGTATGTCTCTACCAGCTATGCACATCTAGGGACTGAAATTTTTGCCCATTCATCTTTGCAAAATAGCTCAAGCTCAGTCAGATTGGATGGAGTGCGTCTGTGAACAGCAATTTCAAGTCTTGCCAGAGATTCTCAATTGGATTTAGGTCTGGACTTTGACTGGGCCATTCTAACATATGAATATGCTTTGATCTAAACCATTCCATTGTAGCTCTGGCTGTATGTTTAGGGTCGTTGTCCTGCTGGTAGGTGAACCTCCGCCCCAGTCTCAAGTCTTTTGCAGACTCTAACAGGTTTTCTTCCAAGATTGCCCTGTATTTGGCTCCATCCATCTGCCCATCAACTCTGACCAGCTTCCCTGTCCCTGCTGAAGAAAAGCATCCCCACAGCATGATGCTGCCACCACCATGTTTCACAGTGGGGATGGTGTGTTCAGGGTGATGTGCAGTGTTAGTTTTCCGCCACACATAGCGTTTTGCATTTAGGCCAAAAACTTCAATTTTGGTCTCATCTGACCAGAGCACCTTCCTCCACATGTTTGCTGTGTCCCCCACATGGCTTGTGGCAAACTGCAAACGGGACTTCTTATGGCTTTTTTTCAATAATGGCTTTCTTCTTGCCACTCTTCCATAAAGGCCCGATTTGTGGAGTGCACGACTAATAGTTGTCCTGTGGACAGATTCTCCCACCTGAGCTGTGGATCTCTGCAGCTCCTCCAGAGTTACCATGGGCCTCTTGGCTGCTTCTCTGATCAATGCTCTCCTTGCCCGGCCTGTCAGTTTAGGTGGACGGCCATGTCTTGGTAGGTTTGCAGTTGTGCCATACTCTTTCCATTTTCGGATGATGGATTGAACAGTGCTCCGTGAGATGTTCAAAGCTTGGGATATTTTTTTATAACCTAACCCTGCTTTAAACTTCTCCACAACTTTATCCCTGACCTGTCTGGTGTGTTCCTTGGGCTTCATGATGCTGTTTGTTCACTAGTTCTCTAACAAACCTCTGAGGCCTTCACAGAACAGCTGTATTTATACTGAGATTAGATTACACACAAGTGGACTCTATTTACTAATTAGGTGACTTCTGAAGGAAATTGGTTGCACTGGATTTTATTTAGGGGTATCAGAGTAAAGGGGGGCTGAATACTTTTGCACGCCACACTTTTCAGTTTTTTATTTGTAAAAAAATTTGAAAACCATGTATCATTTTCCTTCCACTTCACAATTATGCACCACTTTGTGTTGGTCTATCACATAAAATCCCAATAAAATACATTTACGTTTGTGGTTGTAACGTGACAAAATGTGGAAAGGTTCAAGGGGTATGAATACTTTGGCAAGCCACTGTAGGTGCAGGAGTAGAGGCCATTTGGCCCTTCGAGCCTGCACCGCCATTCAATATGATCATGGCTGATCATCCATCTCAGTATCCTGTACCTGCCTTCTCTCCATACCCCCTGATCCCTTTAGCCACAAGGGCCACAATCAAAAGGAATAGTAGGAAAAGACATGTAAAATAAAGAAACATCAAAAACACCAAAAACAGAAGCAAAGTCTCAGGCATGGTCAAAGGCCAGGGAGAACAAATGTGTTTTAACACTGGATTAAATTAAAAGGGAAGATGTACAATAATTGTATTTTGTCATATGCCGCAGTTTATACTAATGTACACTGCATCTAATAAAAATATGAATTAAATATACACAGTGACAGATAGAGAGAAAGACAGAGGGAGAGACAGAGAGACAGCTAGACACACACAGCTAGACAGAGAGACGAGTGATGGACATACAGAAACAGAGAAACACAGAGGGACACAGTGAGAAACATAGAAAATAGGTGCAGGAGGAGGCCATTCGGCCCTTTGAACCAACACCGCCATTCATTGTGGTCATGGCTGATCGTCCCCTATCAATAACCCGTGCCTGCCTTCTCCCCATATCCCTTGATTCCACTAGCCCCTAGAGCTCTATCTAACTCTCACTTAAATCCATCCAGTGACTTGGCCTCCACTGCCCTCTGTGGCAGGGAATTCCATAAATTCACAACTCTGGGTGAAAACGTTTTTTCTCACCTCAGTCTTAAATTACCTCCCCTTTATTTTAAGACTGTGTGTGGCCCCTGGTTCTGGACTCGCCCAACATTGGGAACATTTTTTGTGCATCTAGCTTGTCCAGTCCTTTTATAATTTTATATGTTTCTATAAAACACACAGACAGAGGGTGAGAGGATTTCCATCCACTGGGGACACAGAGACAGTGACCATTCACTGGGAGACAGAGGGATAGATGGATCCTCTGTCCTCTCTCTGACCCCAACCATCAGGGATAGGGACCACTCTCACCTGTCCTTCCCTCGCTGGCCCCAGGAGGTGATGCCCAGATGCCCAGCAGTATCCCAGACCCATCATAGCAAAAGGATTTGAGTATAGGAGCAGGGAGGTTCTACTGCAGTTGTACAGGGTCTTGGTGAGACCACACCTGGAGTATTGCGTACAGTTTTGGTCTCCTAATCTGAGGAAATACATTCTTGCCATAGAGGGAGTACAGAAAAGGTTCACCAGACTGATTCCTGGGATGGCAGGACTTTCATATGAAGAAAGGCTGGATAGACTCGGTTTGTACTCGCTAGAATTTAGAAGATTGAGGGGGGATCTTATAGAAACTTACAAAACTCTTAAGGGGTTGGACAGGCTAGATGCAGGAAAATTGTTCCCGACGTTGGGGAAGTCCAGAACAAGGGGTCTCACACAGTTTAAGGATGAGGGGGAAATATTTTAGGACTGAGATGAGAAAAACATTTTTCACACAGAGAGTGGTGAATCTGTGGAATTCTCTGCCACAGAAGGTAGTTGAGGCCACACAGTTCATTGGCTATATTTAAGAGGGAGTTAGATGTGGCCCTTGTGGCTAAAGGGATCAGGGGGTATGGAGAGAAGGCAGGTACGGGATACTGAGTTGGATGATCAGCCATGATCATATTGAATGGCGGTGCAGGCTCGAAGGGCCGAATGGCCTACTCCTGCACCTATTGTCTATGTTTCTATCTCCCAGCCACCGCGCCGCCCACACTCACCCGCAGAGCGAAGAATTCATCCCGGTGGCTCTGGCCCGGGGGCGGGGGGAGGACAGAGGGGGAGAACTCACCCCGCGGGAGAGGGGGGTAAAGTCGGGACAGGTCGGCAGGGTTTACAGGGTTAACGCCCGGGCCCTGGGTAAAGGTGGCGTCGGGTTCCAGGTGGGTGGAGGGAGCGCTGGGCTCCAGCTGATGCTCCATTGCCGGCTGGGGAACCCCCGGGGTCCCGGGGCGGGATCAGCTCCTGTCCTGGCCGGAGCGAAGCAGCAAGCTCCTGGTGTAGGGCAGTCAGAGTCAGGGTCAGGGTCAGGGTCAGGGTCAGGGTCAGGGTGCAGGAGAGACCGGGGTCTGCAGGGCCAGATCTCCACAACACAACAACTCAGGGCGGCTCCACCGCGGAGATGAACCAGGAAACTGGTGAGAGGCGGCGGCCTCGATCTCAACAGCTAAACTACAGGAAATGTAGAAAAACTGGTTCCAGTTGCCAGGAAACAGGTGGACACAACAGGGGAATAACCCAGAGCAGAATAACAGAGACTAAATGTGTTACTGATACAACAGTGTTAGATTCAGATTCAGATTCAGTGTGGGGTGTATCAGTGTTACAGTGTGGGGTGTATCAGTGTTACAGTGTGGGGTGTATCCGTGTTACAGTGTGGGGTGTTTCAGTGTTACAGTGTGGGGTGTATCCGTGTTACAGTGTGGGGTGTTTCAGTGTTACAGTGTGGGGTGTATCAGTGTTATTGTGTGGGGTGTATCAGTGTTACAGTGTGAGGTATATCAGTGTTACAGTGTGGGGTGTATCAGTGTTACAGTGTGAGGTGTATCCGTGTTACAGTGTGGGGTGTATCAGTGTTACAGTGTGGGGTGTATCAGTGTTACAGTGTGAGGTGTATCCGTGTTACAGTGTGGGGTGTATCAGTGTTACAGTGTGGGGTGTATCAGTGTTACAGTGTGGGGTGTATCTGTGTTACAGTGTGGGGTGTATCTGTGTTACAGTGTGGGGTGTATCACAGGACTTTCATATGAAGAAAGACTGGATAGACTCGGTTTGTACTCGCTACAATTTAGAAGATTGAGGGGGGATCTTATAGAAACTTACAAAATTCTTAATCCGGGTTGGACAGACTAGATGCAGGAAGATTGTTCCCGATGTTGGGGAAGTCCAGAACAAGGGGCCACAGTTTAAGGATAAGGGGGAAATCTTTGTGGACCGAGATGAGAAGAACTTTTTTCACACAGAGAGTGGTGAATCTCTGGAACTCTCTGCCATAGAGGGTAGTCGAGGCCAGTTCATTGGCTATATTTAAGAGGGAGTTAGATGTGGCCCTTGTGGCTAAGGGGATCAGAGGGTATGGAGAGAAGGCAGGTACAGGATACTGAGTTGGATGATCAGCCATGATCATATTGAATGGCGGTGCAGGCTCGAAGGGCCGAATGGCCTACTCGTGCACCTATTTTCTATTTTTCTATCAGTGTTATAGTGTGGGGTGTATTAGTGTTACAGTGTGGGGTGTATCAGTGTTACAGTGTGGGGTGTATCAGTGTGGGGTGTATCAGTGTTACAGTGTGGGCTGTATCAGTGTTACAGTGTGGGGTGTATCAGTGTGGGGTGTATTAGTGTTACAGTGTGGGGTGTATCAGTGTTACAGTGTGGGGTGTATCAGTGTGGGGTGTATTAGTGTTACAGTGTGGGGTGTATCAGTGTTACAGTGTTGGGGTGTATCAGTGTATCAGTGTTACAGTGTGGGGTGTATCAGTGTATCAGTGTTACAGTGTGGGGTGTATCAGTGTAACAGTGTGGGGTGTATCAGTGTTACAGTGTGGGGTGTATCAGTGTTACAGTGAGGGGTGTATCAGTGTTACAGTGTGGGGTGTATCAGTGTTACAGTGTGGGGTGTATCAGTGTTACAGTGTGAGGTGTATCAGTGTGGGGTGTATCAGTGTGGGGTGTATCAGTGTGGGGTGTATCAGTGTTACAGTGTGGGGGGTGTATCAGTGTTACAGTGTGGGGTGTATCAGTGTTACAGTGTGGGGTGTATCAGTGTTACAGTGAGGGGTGTATCAGTGTTACAGTGTGGGGTGTATCAGTGTTACAGTGTGGGGTGTATCGGTGTTACAGTGTGGGGTGTATCGGTGTTACAGTGTGGGGTGTATCGGTGTGGGGTGTATCAGTGTTACAGTGTGGGGTGTATCAGTGTTACAGTGAGGGGTGTATCAGTGTTACAGTGTGGGGTGTATCTGTGTTACAGTGTGGGTGTATCACAGGACTTTCATATGAAGAAAGACTGGATAGACTCGGCTTGTACTCACTACAATTTAGAAGATTGAGGGGGGATCTTATAGAAACTTACAAAATTCTTAATCCGGGTTGGACAGGCTAGATGCAGGAAGATTGTTCCCGATGTTGGGGAAGTCCAGAACAAGGGGTCACAGCTTAAGGATAAGGGGGAAATCTTTGTGGACCGAGATGAGAAGAACTTTTTTCACACAGAGAGTGGTGAATCTCTGGAACTCTCTGCCATAGAGGGTAATCGAGGCCAGTTCATTGGCTATATTTAAGAGGGAGTTAGATGTGACCCTTGTGGCTAAGGGGATCAGAGGGTATGGAGAGAAGGCAGGTACAGGATACTGAGTTGGATGATCAGCCATGATCATATTGAATGGCGGTGCAGGCTCGAAGGGCCGAATGGCCTACTCGTGCACCTATTTTCTATTGTTCTATCAGTGTTATAGTGTGGGGTGTATCAGTGTTACAGTGTGGGGTGTATCAGTGTGGGGTGTATCAGTGTTACAGTGTGGGGTGTATCAGTGTTACAGTGTGGGGGCATAAGTGTTACGGTCAGTGTTACAGTGTGGGTGTATCAGTGTTACAGTGTGGGGTGTATCAGTGTTACAGTGTGAGGTGTATCAGTGTGGGGTGTATCAGTGTGGGGTGTATCAGTGTGGGGTGTATCAGTGTTACAGTGAGGGGTGTATCAGTGTTACAGTGTGAGGTGTATCAGTGTTACAGTGTGGGGTGTATCAGTGTTACAGTGTGGGGTGTATCAGTGTTACAGTGTGGGGTGTATCAGTGTTACAGTGTGTATCAGTGTTGAGGTGTATCAGTGTTACAGTGAGGGGTGTATCAGTGTTACAGTGAGGGGTGTATCAGTGTTACAGTGAGGGGTGTATCAGTGTTACAGTGTGAGGTGTATCAGTGTTACAGTGTGGGGTGTATCAGTGTTACAGTGTGGGGTGTATCAGTGTTACAGTGTGGGGTGTATCAGTGTTACAGTGTGGGGTGTATCAGTGTTACAGTGTGAGGTGTATCAGTGTTACAGTGTGGGTGTATCAGTGTTACAGTGTGGGGTGTATCAGTGTTACAGTGTGGGGTGTATCAGTGTTACAGTGTGGGGTGTATCAGTGTTACAGTGTGGGGTGTATCAGTGTTACAGTGAGGGGTGTATCAGTGTTACAGTGTGGGGTGTGGGGTGGGTCCGTGCAACAGTAAGGGGTTGTAGGGTGTAACGCTGTTACCATGACCTATGAGAGGGGGGTGCAGGGGTACATCGTACCCAGGCCCGGGGTCCAAAAGGGGGCCCGGGAATTTCCTGAAATCTCAGGAAATGTTTGCGTGTATTTTGTGAGGACTGGCATTCACATTTTGTGTGAGCCGACAGTTTCATATATCGGAATTCGTAGAAATTGTGATCCATAAGGTTGCGGGGAATTTGAACTGGCGGGTGTGTGGTCGGGGTGAGCAGACCCATCACTACTGATGCATCTACCCTCTAGGGAGGGGGAACATTCGGACCCGGCAGAGTCATCACGAACCGGGATCCCTGGTGAGGTGACGGCTCTGGCCGGTGGAGAGGCGAGGGAGGGAGGGAGGGTCGGCGGCCGGAGGTCCAGGGGAGGCTGGAGTAGAGATATGGGCAGCAGCATCAGTGGCTTTCTGAAGACAGTGGTCCTGCCCGAGGAGGTGGTGGGTCAACGACAGCGGGCGGCAGTCTCGGTGGCCCCGGGCCTGGATTTGGCCGGGTAGGCGGTGAGGGTGAGGGTGAGGGTGAGGGTGAGGGTGAGGGTCGGGGAGGGCTGGATGTTGTTGCTGCTCCTCGTGGTGGTCGGGCAGGCGGCGCCGCTGTCCAGCCGTGGAATTCCGGGCGGTCAAGTCGAGGCGTGTCGGTGGAGGGACCGGTCTCGAGTGTGTGTGTGTGTGTGTGACTGGTGTGGTAGAGTGGATGCGTGTGAGTGAGTGGGTGCGTGATTGTGTGTGTGGGTGGGTGTGTATAGGTGTGGGTGTGTGAGTTGTTGGGCGTGAATGGGTGTGTGTAGGTGTGGGTGGGTGTGTATAGGTGAGTGAGTGTGTGTGTATGTGTGCGTGAGTGTGTGTGTATAGGGTGTGGGTGAGTGAATGAGTGAGTGTGGGAGTGGGTGTGTATAGGTGTGGGTGAGTGAATGAGTGGGTGGGTGGGTGAGTGTGTGGGTGTGTATAGGTGAGTGAGTGTGTGGGTGTGTATAGGAGTGTGTGGGTGTGTATAGGTATAGGTGGGTGAGTGAGTGTGTGGGTGTGTATAGTTGTGGGTGAGTGAGTGGGTGTATAGGTGTGTGAGTGAGTGTGTGGGTATGTGTATGTGTAGGTGTGGGTGGGTGAGTGTGTGGGTGTGTATAGTTGTCGGTGGGCGAGTGTGTGGGTGAGTGTGTGGGTGTGTGTATGTGGCTGTGAGTGGGTGTGAGAATGTGTGTAGATGTGCGTGTGTGTGTGTGTGTGTGTGTGTGTGAGGGTGTGTGGGTGTGGGTCTGTGAGTGTGGATGTGGGTGGTGTGTGGGTGGGTGGGTGAGTGTGTGGGTGGGGGCGTGGGTGGGTGAGTGTGTGGGTGGGTGTGGGTGTGTGTGGGTGGGTGAGTGTGTGGGTGGGTGGGTGAGTGGGGGGGGTGAGTGTGTGGGTGCGTATAGTTGTGGGTGGGTGAGTGTGTGGGTGTGTATAGGTGTGGGTGGGTGGGTGAGTGTGTGGGTGGGTGAGTGGTGGGTGAGTGTGAGTGTGTGGGTGCGTATAGTTGTGGGTGGGTGAGTGTGTGGGTGTGTATAGGTGTGGGTGGGTGGGTGAGTGTGTGGGTGAGGTGTGTGGGTGAGTGAGTGTGGGTGTGTATAGTTGTCGGTGGGCGAGTGAGTGGGTTCTGGGAATTGTCTACTTTTCTGGGATTTTACTTTGTGGGAATGTAACATTGAACAAAGTACACGCACGTGGCAAGGGGAGGGGCCACGAGTAGTCATGTGACACCTACAGCGACTCGGATGGCGAAACGGACGGCCGCTGGCTACCGGCACGCCTCCATAATTCGTTCATCGCTCTGTAACGCTAATTCATACGATAAACGACCTCAGAATAAGCTGGTACACTTACCTGCAGGGTTTAAACTTACCGCTGGAGTGACGCTCCTCCCAGCCACTCGTGGGCCATGCGTCAGAACGTATTGTAGCGCATGCGGGCTGGCAGGCTCTTCACGTAGTCACTCACGTGACTTCAAAGTAAAATTATAATTCACACACACACATATATTTCTCCAGATTTTTATATATACATAAACTTTATTTGGGAAACAAGGCCCAGACAAGGGATTACATTACATAAATACATTGTAAACCTCCCCGCAACTTTACCCTGGGGTCCCAGCCATGCCAGGGACAGACTATGGGATCTTTGGTGCAGAGACGGAAGCCGGTTACGGAAATGGGCCAAAGATTACCCTCGACTCTGCCCATGGCCGTACTAAGCCTTTTGCGTCGCGTGGACTAACTTGCTCACTATAGTATCTTTGGCTCACACCCTCTAGTCCTTGCAACATCCTCATAAATCTTCTCTGAACCCTATCAAGCTTGACAACATATTTCCTTTAACATGGTGCCCAGAACTGAACACAATATTCCGAAGCCTTCTGTAGGTCCTGCCCTTGTTCCGACATCACAAAATGCAACACCTCACTACAACATTGTAGGCTCCAGTCTGTGACCCACCAGCGCACACATCACCCGCTGTGGCTCCGCTCACGTTTGAAACTCTTCTCCTTTAACTAGACGTTTAATAAAGTCTTTAAACAAACCCGTGGCTAAGTTCTCTCTGAGTCTCTGCCTCATGGTACAAAGATCTCTTTAGGCAGTAGAATCAAAGATCTGTGGATCCTGGTTTTACAAAAGAAAAAAGGCACAAGTGCTGGAGTAACTCAGCGGGTCAGGCAGCATCTGTGGAGAACATGGAGAGGTGACGTTTCACAGAGTGCTGGAGAAACTCAGCGGGTCAGGCAGCATCTGTGGGGGACATGGATAGGTGACGTTTCACAGAGTGCTGGAGAAACTCAGCGGGTCAGGCAGCATCTGTGGAGAACATGGATAGGTGACGTTTCACAGAGTGCTGGAGTAACTCAGCGGGTCAGGCAGCATCTGTGGGGGACATGGATAGGTGACGTTTCACAGATTGCTGGAGTAACTCAGCGGGTCAGGCAGCATCTGTGGGGAACATGGATAGGTGACGTTTCACAGATTGCTGGAGTAACTCAGCGGGTCAGGCAGCATCTGTGGGGGACATGGATAGGTGACGTTTCGGGTCCAAACGCTTCTTGTAGTGAAGGGGGGGGGGGGGGGGGGGTGAAGCTGGAAGAGAAGAGGGGCAGGACAAAACCCGGAGAGTGATAGGTGAATAAGGGGAGGGCGGAAGTTGATAGGCAGACGGGTCACGGACAAAGACCAGAAGGTGTGGAACAAGAAGATTGTTTTCACCTCTTCTCTCTTCATATTACAACTTTTGTCTTTTCATGCAGGAACAAGGAACTGCAGAGGCTGGTTGATACAGAAAAGGACACAAAATGCTGGAGTAACTCAGCAGGTCATGCGGCATCTGTGGGGAACATAGATATCCTGACCCGCTGAGTTACTCCAGCACCTTGTGTCTTTTTATGTTTAGTTGATAGTTTATAGTTTTAGAGACACAGCACGGAAACAGGCCATTCGGCCCATCGTGCACGTGCCGATTACCCTACACAAGTTCTATCCCACACAGTAGGGATAATTTGCAATTTTACCAAAACCAATTAACCCACAAACCTGTACGGAGACCGGAGTGCCCGGAGAAAACCCACGCGGTCCCGGGGAGATCGTACAAGCTCCGTACAGGCAGCAACGGAGGTCGGGATGTAACCCGGGTCTCTGGCGCTGTGAGGCAGCAGCTCTACCCGCTGCACCACTGGGCCGTGGTGTGGGCCAGCTGACCGCTGCCGGGGGTCCCGGGGTACAGGGTGGGGGGGGGGGGGAGGGGGGGAGCGGTCAATGGGGTCACTTGTTTGAAGCGGGGTGAGGGCTGAGGGAGGGAGGGAGGGGGTGGAAGCCGCCATCTTCTGCTGTTCTGCATCTTCACCTTCTGCTCCACGCTCTTCCGCACCACGTCCTGTGGAGAGAGCGGCCCGTTAGATGTTAACCCCTGACCCCCGGGTGACCTCCGCCCTCCCCTCACCCTCCCTCTCCCACTACTTACCCCTCCCTCTTTGCCCCACCCCACTCCCTCATCCCTATCCTCCCTATCTCCCCCCTCACCCTCCACCCCCTATCTCCCTCTCCTCCTTATCCCCTCTCCCCTCCCTCACCCTCCATTCCCCCATCCACTCTCTTCCCGCCCTCTTCCTCCTCATCCCCTCTACCCCCTCACTCTTCACTCCCTCACCCTCCTCCCCACCTCCCTCTTCCTCACCCACCATCTCCCTCTCCCTCCCTCTCCCTCCTCACCCCGTCTCTACCCCCCCCAAACTCCCCTTCCCCTCGCTCTCTCACCCTCCGCTCCCCCGCCAGCCACCAGCTTCTTCCTGCGCTCCAGGTTTCCGGTCGAGCTGCGGCCCTTCATCCGCTTCCTGGGCTCGAACTTCTCCGTCTCCGTGGGGTCGTAGCCCTGTGGGGGGGGGGGGGGGGGGGGGAAACGGCAGGGGGGTTCAAGAGCAGTGGGGGGTTCGGTGGGGAGGGGGGGGCGGGACTAACACGCACCAGGCTCTGCACCCTGTCACGGTGCCTCTGCCGCAGGCAGGGGGGTCAGTGGGGGAGAGTGACGGGGTTCGGGGACAATGAGGGGGTTTGAGGGAGCCCAGCGTAGGTTCACCAGGTTAATTCCCGGGATGGCGGGACTGTCATAGGCTGAGAGAATGGAGCGGCTGGGCTTGTACACTCTGGAGTTTAGAAGGATGAGAGGGTATCGCATTGAAACATGTAAGATTATTAAGGGTTTGGACACGCTAGAGGCAGGAAACATGTTCCCGATATTGGGGGAGTCCAGAACCAGGGGCCACACACAGTTTAAGAATAAGGGGTCGGCCATTTAGAACGGAGATGAGGAAACACTTTTTCACCCAGGGAGCGGTGAGTCTGTGGAATTCTCTGCCTCAGAGGGCGGTGGAGGCCGGTTCTCTAGATGCTTTCAAGAGAGAGCTGGATAGGGCTCTTAAAGATAGTTGAGTCAGGGGATATGGGGAGAAGGCAGGAACGGGGTAATGATTGTGGATGTTCAGCCATGATCACATCGAATGGCGGTGCTGGCTCGAAGGGCCGAATGGCCTACTCCTGCACCTATTGTCTGTTGTCTGCCGCTCACTAGTTGGAGGGGTGAACGGGGGTGGGGTCATCATCGGCGATCATTCGAAACGAGGACTATCATCTCATGGAGGACGCCTGTGCATGACTATGTTTAACGTGGGGAGACTGGTGCACAGACAGGCACTTGACAGATCTGGGTCAGGATCCAGTGGCATGGAGTCCAAGACGACCGGAGACCCTTTTCTGCTGCAGCCTTCACGTTGTGACGCTCCACTAAGGTCAGCCATCGTCCTCCGCCTGTTCCACCGTTGAGGTCTTGGTTGGATTGCTCTCTGTCAGGGACCTCCCCCTCGACCTTACTGCCATGTGTGGCCCTACCAGGAGCATCGCTCCAGACGGCATCGCTCTCAGGATCTCAGGTCCACACAAGCTTCTCCACCATGGACAAGGTGACAATCCACGGAGACCCTTCCCCCCCCAGGATGGTGAACAGTGATGGGGGGGGAATCTAACACCATCTCGCGGTGCCCCAGAGAGGGGGGGGGGTCAGAGGGTCGGGGTGGGGAAGGGTACGGTGAGAGGGTTCGGTGGGGAGGGGGTCGGGGTTGGGAAGGGTACGGTGAGAGGGTTCGGTGTGGGACGGGGTCGGGGTTGGGGAAGGGTACGGTGATAGGGTTCGGTGGGGGTGGGGGGTCGGGGGTTGGGGAAGGGTACGGTGAGAGGGTTCGGTGGGGGGGGGGGAGGGGGGATCAGACACTCACCAGACGCTCCACCCTGTCGCGGTGTCTCTGCACCATGGAGATGGGGTCGACCTGCCCCAAGCGGTCTGGCTCCAGAGAGATCAGCTCCGGCTGCAGCTGTATCACAAGCAGGGTCAGCGACACTCAGAGACCCCCACACCCCCACTGGGGGACCACCCCCCTCATACAGGGACCCCCCCCCCCCCTATACATTATAACCATATAACCATATAACAATTACAGAACGGAAACAGGCCATCTTGGCCCTACAAGTCCGTGCCGAACAAATTTTTTTTTCCCCTTAGTCCCACCTGCCTGCACTCATACCATAACCTTCCATTCCCTTCTCATCCATATGCCTATCCAATTGCAGTTGTACAGGGCTCTGGTAAGACCATGTCCAGTATAATATATATAAAAGTGAGGTTATCCACTTAGGTGGCAAAAACAAGGGGGCAGATTATTATCTCAATGGGGTTAGGTTAGGTAAGGGGGAGGTGCAGCGAGACCTGGGTGTCCTTGTACACAGGTCACTGAAAGTTGGCGTGCAGGTACAGCAGGCAGTGAAGAAAGCTAATGGAATGTTGGCCTTCATAACAAGAGGATTTCAGTATAGGAGTAAAGAGGTTCTTCTGCAGTTGTACAGGGCTCTGGTGAGACCACATCTGGAGTATTGTGTACAGTTTTGGTCTCCTAATTTGAGGAAGGACATCCTTGAGATTGAGGCAGTGCAGCGTAGGTTCCCGAGATTGATCCCTGGGATGGCGGGACTGTCATATGAGGAAAGATTGAAAAGACTTGGCTTGTATTCGAGGGAGTTTAGAAGGATGAGGGGGGGGGGGGGGGGGTGGGATTCTAATAGAAACATATAAAATTATAAAAGGACTAGACAAGCTAAATGCAGGAAAAATGTTTCCAATGATGGGCGAGTCCAGAACCAGGGGCCACAGTCTTAGAATAAAGGGGAGGCCATTTAAAACTGAGGTGAGAAAAAACCTTTTCACCCAGAGAGTTGTGAATTTGTGGAATTCCCTGCCACAGAGGGCAGTGGAGGCCAAGTCACTGGATGGATTTAAGAGAGAGTTAGATAGAGTTCTAGGGGCTAGCGGAGTCAAGGTATAGAGGGAGTGCAGAGGAGATTTACTAGAATGTTGCCTGGGTTTCAGCAACTAAGTTACAGAGAAAGGTTGAACAAGTTAAATGCTTTATTCTTTGGAGCGCATAAGGTTAAGGGGGGACTTGATAGAGGTCTTTAAAATGATGAGAGGGATAGACAGAGTTGACGTGGAAAAGCTTCCCATTGAGAGTAGGGAAGATTCAAACAAGACGACATGACTTGAAAATTAAGGGACAGAAGTTTAGGGGTAACATGAGGAGGAACTTCTTTACTCAGAGAGTGGTAGCTGTGTGGAATGAGCTTCCAGTGAAGGTGGTGGAGGCAGGTTCATTTTTATCATTTAAAAATAAATTGGATAGTTATATGGACGGGAAAGGAATGGATGGTTATGGTCTGAGCGCAGGTAGATGGGACTAGGGGAGAATACGTGTTCGGCACGGACTAGAAGGGTTGAGGTGGCCTGTTTCCGTGCTGTAATTGTTATATGGTTATATGGGGAGAAGGCAGGCACGGGTTATTGATACGGGACGATCAGCCATGATCACAATGAATGGCGGTGCTGGCTCAAAGGGCCGAATGGTCTCGTCCTGCACCAATTTTCTATGTTTCTCTGACCCCCCCCCCCTCATACAGGGACCCAGTCTCACAGGGACCCCCAACCTCACACACAGAGACCACCACACATGGGGAACCTCCACCCTCACACAGGAACCCCCCTCCTCCTCCCGCACGAGGCAACCCTCCTCCCGCATGGGGACCCCCTCCTCCTTCCCCATATGAGGAACGCCCCCCCCCCCCACCCTCCTGTACGGGGGAACCCCCCCCCCCGCGCCCGCATGGCGACCACCGCACCTCCACCTCGTGCGGGGAAAAACTGCCCCCCACATCATCCACCCTTGGCACTGTGTACCCCCCCCACCCCGTCTGTCCCCACTCCTTTCCTCCCTCCCCCCACCTCCCACCCTCCTCTGCGCTCCTCCCCTCTCACACCCACCTTCTCCAGCAGGCCTTCACCTCCCATTCCTGCCGCTGCTTCTTGCTGCGGTACGGGGTTACACTCCAGCCCGTCAAAGTTTGCCTCTCCGGCCCCTGTAGGGGACAAGAGCACCGGTCAGTCGCTCCCCAACCCCCCTGCCCCCCCTCCCTCCCCCCCCCAATCACCAAATCCCCCCTCTGCACAGGCCGACAGCAGATAATAGGTCATAGGTCACCCCCCCCCCCCCTCTCCACCCCTGACGACCCTCCCACCCACACACCTCACCTCGCCCCCAGGAGCCTGTACATGACAAGAGCACAGGTCACGTCACTCCCCCTCTCCCCCAAGGACCACCCCTTCTCCCACCCACACAACTCCCCCCCCCACCATCCGGCCCCTGCATGACACTTTTTACCGAAGCCAATTAACATACAAACCTGCCCTGTATATTGTCCCTAGTGTGTGTATGATAGTGTTGGTGTACGGGGTGATCGCCGGTCGGCAGGGACGCGGTGGGCCGAAGGGCCTGTTTCCGCGTTGCATCTCCAAAGTAAACTAGTGTACGGGGCGATCGCCAGTGGCCAGACGTCGAATGCAGCACCGGAGACCCGGGTTTGATCCCGACTACGGGTGCTGTCTGTATGGAGTTTATACGTTCTCCCCGATTTTCTCCGAAATCTTCAGTTTCCTCCCACGCTCCAAAGACGTGCAGGTTTGTAAGTTCATTGGCTTGGTGTAAATGTACAAATTGTCCCTAGTGTGTGTAGGGTAGTGTTGGTGTGCGGGGATCGCTGGTCGGCGCGGACCCGGTGGACCAAAGGGCCTGTTTCTGTGCTGTATCTCTAAACTAAACACGTGGTCACAGGGAGAACGTACAAACTCGGTACAGACAGCGCCCGTGGTCAGGATCGAACCCGGGTCCCTGGCGCTGTGCGTCAGTAACTCTACCGCTGCGCCACCGTGCCGCCATTGTAGTTCATTCTTCTGAGTTTAATTTTGTAAATTAAATTGTATATTGACACCATTAAACAACAAAGGGCGGCACAGTGGTGCAGCGGGTAGAGCTGCTGCCTCGTGCTGTGTCCGCTCCGACCAGCGATCCCCGCACACTAGCACTATCCCGCACAATATCCTATCCCGAGTCTGAAGAAGGGTCTCGACCCAAAATGTCACCCACTCCTTTCAAGAGAGTTAGATAGGGCTCTTAAAGATAGCGGAGTCAGGGGTTATGGGGAGAAGGCAGGAACGGGGTACTAATTGGGGATGATCAGCCATGATCACATTGAATGGCGGTGCTTGCTCGAGGGGCCGAATGGCCTACTCCTGCACCTATTGTCTATTGTCGCCAGAGATGCTGCCCGTCCCACTGAGTTACTCCAGCTTTTTGTATCCTACACACTTGAGATACATTTAACATTTTTACCGAAGCCCATTGGAGTCATAGAGTGGCACAGTGTGGAAACAGGCCCTTCGGCCCAACTTGCCCACACCAGCCAACAATGTCCCAGCTACACTAGTCCCACCAGCCTGCGCTTGGTCCATATCCCTCCAAACCTGCCCTATCCATGTAGCTCTATAACTGTTTCTTAAACGTTGGGATAGTCTCAGCCTCAACTACCTCCTCCGGCAGCTCGTTCCATACACCCACCACCCTCTGTGTGGAAAAGTTACCCCTCAGATTCCTATTAAATCTTTTCCCCTTCACCATGAAACTATGTCCTCTGGTCCTCGACTCACCTGCTCTGGGCAAGAGTAATCTGGGCAATTAACCCTAAAACCTGTACGTCTTTGGAGTGTGGGAGGAAACCAGAGCACCTGGAGAAAACCCACGCAGGTCACGGGGAAAACGTGCAAACTCCGCACAGACAGCACCCGTAGTCGGGATAGAAGCCGGGTCTCTGGCGCTGTGAGGCAGCGACTCTACCCGTTGTGCTGCCCATTCGCCCACTCACCTGGCACCAGCATGCTGGTGAAGCCCAGCCCGTGACCCACTCCCAGCACATCCTCGTAGGGGCAAAACTGCAGCCCGTGCACACCCTGGCGCACAGCGTGGCTCACG